>NW_021703771.1:713673-795351 GCF_005190385.1 Monodon monoceros | reverse complement strand
AAGGAAGGAAGGAAGGAAGGAAGGAAGGAAGGAAGGAAGGAAGGAAGAATTTTCCAAAAAGCGTTTCTTGGAGAATTTGTAGATAACCACTATTCTGGGCATATTGCCATGCAAGAATTTCTTCTCCCCATCTCTTTTATTCTCAGTGTTATGAAGTTATCTTTCTAAGAGCAAATTTAGGTCTGAAACATGGAAATTGGGAATTTAGAACGAGACACTTTTCTATTAGCATTAACATTTAATTCTGCACATCAGGATTCTTAAAATTGTGCGTAATCCCACAATAAGGAAAGGTATAGCTCCTTAACTTTTTATCTTGTCACCCAAACTCCTGCCCTGCAGGCGACAGCCACACACCCATTTCATAAATAAATTTTTGGTAAAATTCTTTACCTGTTTTAATAAACAGTGACATCCTTATATCACCGTTTAAATAAACTTTTAGACCTCAAGACATATTTTTATCCCAATTATTTCTCATTATATTTGCACAAATTCCAGAATCTCAAACCCAAAACTTTTTACTAGGGAATCTATTTAAAATCAGAATTACTCATAAACAAAAACTTAACTTGGAAAGAGCTTCCCCTTTAATTTTTCCTTCTAAGATGTTTATTGAAGTTAGTTTTTCACAAATTTACTCTCATGCTATCATTTCTAATATTTTTAACCTCCATGCTCTTTTTTTGCAATACTTTTACCTCTGTTTCAAAGTTTTCTCTCACTTCACAGTAAAGGAAGATTCCACATGTGAAAGGGTCAGGCCCATTCCCCAGCTCTCTTTGCATCCTGTTTGTTCTCTCCATCTTGAGAACTGGTAGCCTTGAACCCCAAAGAATTGAATTCCAAAAGCAGAAGAAACTGAACTCCAAACTGGAAAGTTGTCTCCTTCATGCAAGTGACCATTTCTGGCGTCCACAAATTGTCGCCTGGGGTCCACGACTGGATATGCTCAGAAGTGGCTGAGACACAAGGACGAGGGATTCTCATGGTCCCCACAGACCCCAGTGATCCCTCTCTCTGGGCAACAGGAAGAGCAGGAAAATTCATCTCCTGGTTGTTAGTCAGAAAATATATAATTGAAAGCCAGAAGTTTTCCTGATTTTTGTGGTGATCAACAAGCACTTAACCTTTCTGAACTTCAATTTCCTCATCTATAAAATGGGGATAATAATTTCTGTTATGTTTAGTTCTAAGAATAGAGTAGTACACAGTCAGTAAAAAACACCTGTGATGACTATCAAATTGAAACACGGAATGGCATTTTTATACGTTAAAAATGTTCAAATACTAGCAATTTCATACAGTTGAATCTAATGTATTTTCACTTCAGAGCGACTGGATAAGTAGCTGCAATGTTATTTCATGTGTCTTTATATTGAAATAATGAAGAAACGATTGCTGCAATGAACATTGTGGTACATGACTCTTTTTGAATTATGGTTTTCTCAGGGTATATGCCCAGTAGTGGGATTGCTGGGTCGTATGGTAGCTCTATTTGTAGTTTTTTAAGGAACCTCCATACTGTTCTCCATAGTGGCTGTACCAATTCCCATTCCCACCGGCAGTGCAAGAGTGTTCCCTTTTCTCCACACACTCTCCAGCATTTATTGTTTCTAGATTTTTTGATGATGGTCATTCTGACTGGTGTGAGATGATATCTTATTGTAGTTTTGATTTGCATTTCTCTAATGATTAATGATGTTGAGCATTCTTTCATGTGTTTTTTGGCAGTCTGTATATCTTCTTTGGAGAAATGTCTATTTAGGTCTTCTGCCCATTTTTGGATTGGGTTGTTTGTTTTTTTGTTATTGAGCTGCATGAGCTGCTTGTAAATTTTGGACATTAATCCTTTGTCAGTTGCTTCATTTGTAAATATTTTCTCCCATTCTGAGGGTTGTCTTTTGGTCTTGTTTATGGTTTCCTTTGACAAAGTGAGAGAGTGGCATGGACATATATACACTACCAAACGTAAAATAGATAGCTAGTGGGAAGCAGCCGCATAGCACAGGGAGATCAGCTCAGTGCTTTGTGACCACCTAGAGGGGTGGGATAAGGAGGGCAGGAGGGAGGGAGACGCAAGAGGGAAGAGATATGGGAACATATGTATATGTACAACTGATTCACTTTGTTGTAAAGCAGAAACTAGCACACCATTGTAAAGCAATTATACTCCAATAAAGATGTAAAAAAAAAGAAAAAAGAAAAGAAAGAATTGCTGAAAGCCTGTGCCCTCTGACAGATACACTAACCCCAACTTGGTGCTATTGATATGATTTTAGAAAGAGGGCCTAAAGGAGACAGCAGAGAAGGAGAGATTCCATTATGCTTCCAGGTACTTATTGCAAAATTGGGTTGAAGTTACTTTTTCAGATAAAATTATATGGGCTTTGGGTTTGGTACCAAAAGATAAACTAAAGCAGCTGACAGCTTATTCTAATGCAGTGGTTAAGATTATAAATAAGTGAAGCATCAAGACAATCAAAAACTATTGAATGAGTTATTTATACTAATGTAAACAACATAATTCATTGCTTTTTTGTGATAAAGAATATATAAAATTTACCGTCTTAACCCTTGTTAAGTATACAGTATAGTAGTATTAGCTATATGCACATAATTCATTGCTTTAACAAAAAACTTTATCAACTACCATTATATCTTACCCATAGTCTTAGAGTTTAACAGAAATATCAGTAAATCAATAGATCAAATTTAATACTTTTTGATTACTATTCCAAAACTCAATCTATGTCTGTTTATAAAAAAGAGGAAAGAAAAATCCATCTTTACTAATATTATAAAATGACAATAATTCTAATCTACAAGTAATGAATAATCAGCATTTCAAACTTAAAACAAACCAAAGGAAAACAAAGAAAAGCTGACAGATACTTCCCTAGATGTGAGACAGGGTATAGATTTCTCCTTGTACAAGAGAATCCTAAATAAGCATTTCAACCAATGCCTATATTTCAAATTAAGAGAATTCATAATTAATTAAATCCAACCAGCCTTTCTCCAATTGATCTTAAATTAAGAGATTTTACTCTTTTTGAATGTATTCTAATTTGCTTCACAACCAAAGTCACAACCAGTTGTGGTTCCTGCCAGAAATATCTTAGTAGATTTTATGGCTGCTGTTTGAGTAACGGGGAGCAGTTTGCTATTTCCCCAAACTCCCAGTGGCCCAGGAATGATGCAGCAGAAGCTGTACTCTCTTCCAACTATTTGACTCAAGCCTGATTCCTGTCCAAAAGAGTTCAGCTTTCTTCTTTAGTAACTATCACAATAATACTGATATAAAGTAAATAATACTTAAAGTAAGAATTCAATACAGATGAATGAATGAATGGTCTATTAAAAATTTAATTTTGTATAGACTGAAGTACCCAACTGAATTACTGAGTTCTTCATTTATCCATCAGGTATTTGAAAATCAGGAAGAATATAGTAAATAAATCAAGCTACTAAAAATATTCTACTTTTTGAAAATAGCTCCATGAATAAGAAATAGTTTCATACCACTTAATAAAAATGGGGAAAAAAAAAGAAATTGCCTCTAATTAATATTGCATGGAGATATGTTAAACCACCACTAATCAGAAAAAGTCGGTTTGATCTAAAATGAATGTTAGTTCATTTTGGATGTTTATTCAGTTTTATTCAGACAAATTGAAACTTTACTCAGTACCTAAATTATAATTTAAGTATCTACATGATTAATGTTTCCACAGTTTTAGAAAATGAAATGCCACATTTCAACTCATCTCAACTAATGAAATATCATTCAATAAATTAAACCCTGATGTGTTTTGAAGCAGGCATACAGTTCACAGTGACTATGTGTACTCTATTAAGGATTTTAAGACAAGGTAAAAATTCAAAATAATGACAGATAAGAATTTCTAGCAAATCCAGAGCAACCTACAGTCTCATCTGGATGTGTATGCTTGTTCACTGTTTCATAGCGTACTAATGATTCATATTCACTGAATATGATCTTGTTAAGATGATGCCAAAGGGAGTATTTTATTCAAAACCTCATTCCTTTATGAAGAAATCTATCATATTTCTCATAAAGTAAGCCTATCTTTTTTCCATGAATGTTTCACATTTTACATTTTTTAAAGTGACTAAAGCAATCTATCTTGTTTGGAAATAGCAATTCCACAAAAGAATGAATTGTGCATTTTGTGATACAAACTCCAATACATCATATTTGTCTGGTTTTCTATTAATATTCATGATATTGTTTGCACTATTTGTTTTCTATATTGTATTTAATTCACTTCTACTTTTCTAGTAAATGTGGTTGATTAAAAACCCGAATTTCTATTTTGTTAAGTGTACTGAAGTGTTAACTGAAGTGTAATATGGTCAAAAATGACTAATGAAGAAGTTAATAGGACCATTTTCCACAGTCTACTTCCCAATAAGTTCTGTAACATGCTTGCATTATCATTGGCCTTTTTAGATTTTGACATAATATATATTTGCCATCACCATCAATGTAAAATCCAGTAAACTAAGATACAGTATGGGAGGGTAGTGTAAAACTAAACTTTAAAATTCCAATAATTTAGTTGCCTATTATATGATCTAACTCAGTATTCCATAGCCATCTCAGACTCCACATTTCTAAAACATAATGCTTTATCTTACCTAACATCACAAATATTCTCTTCCTCCTGTATTATGCATCCTAGTTATTGATAACAGTTGAAAGCATCTTTAAGGTTAGATGAGCCTCGGTTTGAATCCCAGCTTTGCCACTATCTTCTGTGTGGTCTTAGGTAAGTTACTTAACCAAAGTGTCTTCATCTGCAGGATGTAGATAATAATTATTACATCATAGACTAAAAGAGAGGATGAAGGTAAAGTGTTTTGCAGCATCATATATCAATAATCTAAGAGTCTTACTTAGTCTCTTTCTTCAGTGACCCCTTTACAGCCAATCCAGCCTCAAATTTTGTTACTCCTTGAATATCTAAATATCTCTTAATCTGCCACTTCCTCTTCACCCACCATGGCAGCCTCAGTGTGGGCCCTCCCTACTCCTCTGCATCACTTCTGTGTCCTTCTCCAAGGTCTCCGGCTTGAGCTCTAAGCCCCTCCAATCCATCTTCCACAAGACCTTCAGAAGAAGGTCACAAAATGTCTGGAATAATGTCACTACAAAGCGAATCTGATTGTTTCACTTTCCCAAATTAAGCTTTCAATAGCCTAAGCTGAATCCATTTGTATGATTTTGAAAGCCCTCCACGAGCTGAGATGCAGCTCCTGCTCACATGGTCAGCATTAGCGCCTCCTCATCTTCCCCCCAACTCCATCACTGAACAGACATATCATATTTACATGTTTTTGCACGTAAAAACATGTAAAGAAAACACAGCATGTAAAAAAAATTGCGTGGGCTGCTTCCTAGTCGGGAGTAGCAGGAAGACAACAGACGTACGTCTCCAGATAGATCTAAATTGTCAGTTTACATTACTGTGTATACAACAGAATTTTCTGTGTAAGATTTCTAAAAAGATTATTTGTTTGGTTGTTACATAAATAGCAAGTATAAGCCAGAAAATTCTGCTTCAAAATATTTTCAGACATGCAACCCTGCTCTTTATTGCTAATATAAACAAATGTCTTCAGCAAGTTCAAAGGTAGAACTTTCCAAAGCAAAACTTCAGAGGTCAGCCTGGAATCCAATTTTAATAGGACATTCTTTCTAGAGTAGATTTCTAAGAATTTTTAATCAGATTTCCTAATAATCCCTTTCTTATACAATGTTAAATATAATAGAATTTAAAGAGGTGAAAATTGAGCATTTCTTTAAAAGCGATACAGTGATGTCATGAAGATGCAATTTGTATACAGTAAGAAAAAAATAGAGGCATAAACTTGAGGATTATCCTCTTACTGGCGTTACTTTGAGTAATGTGTGAAATTTCCCTTCACATTTTCAATGATCCATTGTGTCTCTCTTCCATGATTCTTTACCTTGATTTCAGAAAATATATTACTACTGCATGGGCAGGTGAAAATAAACATATTCTAAGCACAAAAGAACCATCATCAGAGTGCCTGCCTGTCTCTAGTTCTCTTACTCAGTGGTCTGAATGTGTTTGATATGTCACAATTCCCTATCCATTTCTGCCCTACCTACTTCGCTTCTCCACTCTGTGAAACACAGGTTTTCAAGGCTGAAACTGCACTTACCCTCATGGTTAGAGATTTTCACCAAATTCATCTTTATGAGTTTTCTCCATGGCAGTACTTTTGCAGGAACTCGGGGGTTGCTTAAATTGTGCCAACAATTTTATGTAGCTGTCACACTGACTGAAACAGAAATGAACCACAATCCTGCATGAAAGAAGATGAAATATACTTAATCTCTTTACTCTCCATGTAATTAAGAGAAAATAGCCATTAGTGAAGATCTTCTCAAACTAGGCACTATTGACCCTCTGGACCAGGAAAGTTTTTGCTGCGGGAGCCTGCTCTGTGCACTGTAGGATGTTTAGCAGCATGCCTGTCCTCTACACTCTAGATGTATATAATGCAGCCCTTAAATGTCTCCCGACATTGACAAACATCCCCAGGGGAAGGACAAAATCACCCCTGGTTGAGAACCAGTGCATTAGATTGTGCTATTTTTCAAGTGCAATATCTACATCAGAGACTGGCAAGCTTCAAACCACAAGCAAATCTGGCCACAGTCTGTTTTCATATGGTCCATGATCCAAGAATGGTTTTCACATTTTTAAAGGATTGTAAAGAGGAGGAGGAAGGAGAAGGAGGTGTAGTAGAGACTGTAGGTAACCTGCAAAGCTTAAAATATCCATTACCCGGAACTCTAGAGTCCTCCGATGTTTGAAATGAATAAACAGGCTCCAGAAACAGAAGTGACCTGCCCAGTTTCACACATTCTGACATCATGTCCAGCTCTCTCACTACTCCCATCTTCTTCCATTTCTGCAATGTATGTTACACAGTACAATTCGGGTTCAAAATAAGGTTCCCAGTAAGGAGCAAGACAGGGAAAGTGATTATCTTACATATGCTTGAGTTTACGGCTGTTGTTCCCTTTTCTGACTTACTATTTGATTTGTACAGTAGGAATCCAAGCAACATGTGTTCTAGTTTCATTTTTATAACTTGTTTGGGAAAAACTCAATAAAATTTAATACTTTACATATCTAAAATATTAGAATCAGGATTTTTACCTACTTAATTTTAGAGAATATCATAAATTTTAAACTGTGATTATACATTGAAATTCAGAGACTTGTAAGAAGCTTTAAATTGTCTACCTATCCCCCTATTTCTAAACATAATACCACTTTTATTGCAAATAAAGAGTAGATATATTTTTCTTTAAAATTCTCATTACTTCATGTTGCTTTGATGAGTAGGATAATAACAATAGAAATAGAGGCACAGATGTAGAGAACAAACGTATGGACACCAAGGGGGGAAAGTGGCGGGGTGGTGGTAGTGGCGTGAATTGGGAGATTGGGACTGACATATATACATTAATATGTATAAAATAGATAACTAATAAGAACCTGCTGTATAAAAAAATAAATAAAATTCCAAAAAAAGAGAAATACCCAAGTTCATCTTGCTTCAGCACAAATTCTTTTTGTTTTCTTTAGCAGTACAAGAATGGTGGGTGCTGCTTGCTGTAGTTCACTTATGTTTAAGATTGTCCCTTCTTCTTAATGGTTGTAGTTTTCCTGGCTTGATAACTGTTTTTTTTTTTTTTTTTTAACCTCTACAGTTTAAGGCAACCTAGGATTCCCAAATTTGTCTGCACACTGAAAACACCTGGGTAGCTTCAAAAAATACATGAGCCTGTGTTCCACCCCCAGAGACTGGGAGTTAATTGGTCTGGGGTTTGGCCCCAGATTTGTAAGACCTAGTGATCCCAATGTGGAGACAAGTGTGGGGACTACTGGCATAGGAGTTAAGTATGCAGATTCAGAGCTAGGCTACTTGGGGCCACATTCCTGGTTCTGTTCTTTGTGAGCCTGGGAAAATCACTTACAGTTATGGGTTTCCATTCCCTTATCTGTAAAATGGATACTCAAAGCTAACATTGCCCACTTCTGGAGGTTGTTGAGAATTAGTATATGTAGTATATAAAAGCACTTGGTCTTTAGCATTTAGTAAGTCTTATTCAATCATTAGCAATTAATGGTAGTAGTAGTGGTGTTAGTAATATCAGTACTTTGTATTGCCCTCAACCATTCTCTCTTCAATGTTGTTGTTGTTTTGTTGCTATTGTTTAATTTAACACTTAATGGACCCAGAAACTGACCTAGCATTTAATTTGGATACAATCTTATGTAGACCATTACAAAATGCAGGCATGACCAATGACAATGTTTTAGGAATCTAGAACCATTTTACTTCCACTTTGTTGAATTTATAATGATTAAATCAATGTCCCCAACAAATCAAAGTGAACAATGAAAATATTCAAGAGGAAGAATATTATTGTTGTTTTTTTTTAATTTTTTTCACAGTCACTCAATAACTGAATATTTGTTAAGGCCAAATCATTTAGATTATCTGTACATATTAAAAGTTTGGTTCAACTCACAATTCAATATATACATATTCTGATCTCATTTGTGTCCAGATTACTTTTTAACTATTGAAGTTACATATATAAAACATCATCAATATAGCTAAGTTGGGGGTTCTAGAAAACTTACACTTTTTAATTTTTCCATTGATTAAATTTAGTTTATTTGTCTTGTTAATCATACCCAATCTGAATGTAATTAAATTAACCTATTAAATGTTTTCAATGTGAACTTAAATAAACAAGAAATTTTACAATTAATATAAGTTTTATGCCTAGGTTTGAATTGTTTAAAAATAGCTGCAAAAGAATTTCTGAACTATTTTAGACAGATAATTAGCCTCATTATTAGAATAATCATTGCTTGCTTAAAAATGTATTTACTAATACTCTTTCTCCAATTCAGAAATAAAATTATCCCTTGAACAATTTACCTAAAACCTTTTAGAAAATAAGATCCTTAATACTTTTAACTTTTAATCCTCTTGAGAAGATAAAATAAGTCTTGCAAGAATTGGGCAGTAAACCACATTTAATGCCTACTAGAGTAAAAGGATTCTGTCTTCTTTCAAGGAAGCAGCCTTATGACAAATGGGTGAAAATTAATTTGAGGAAAGTTTTGACTTAATGTACAAGGAGGAAGAACAACAATAAAAAGATAAACCCAATTTTAAAACAGGCAAAGGGCTTGAATAGACATTTCTTCAAAGATGGTCAATAATTACATGAAGAGATGCTCACTTCATTAGTCATTAGTGGAATGCAAATCAAAACCACACTGAGATATCACTTTATATCTATTACAATACTGCATATATGTTTTAATGAATAAATAACAAGAGTTGGTAAGGATGTGAAAAAATTGAAACCCTAGTACATTGCTGGTGAGAACATAAAATGGTTCAGTCACTGTGGAAAACAATTTGATGATTCCTTAACAAGTTAAGCATCACAGCAATATCTTTTTGGATCCGTTTCCTAGAGTAATGGAAATAAAGCCAAAAATAAACAAATGGGACCTAATTAAACTCAGAAGCTTTTGCACAGCATGGAAAACCATAGACAAAACAAAAAGACAATGTACAGAATGGGAGAAAATTTTGCAAACGATGTGACTGACAAGTCTCCAAAAATTTACAAACAGCCCATGTGGCCCAGTATCAAAAAAGCAATCCAATCAAAAAATGGGCAGAAGACCTAAATAGACATTTCTCCAAAGAAGACATACAGATGGCCAGGAGGCACATGAAAAGATGCTCAACACCACTAATTATTAGAGAAATGCAAATCAAAACTACAATGAGGTATCACCTCATACCTCATCAAAAAAATCTACAAACGGTAAATGCTGCAGTGGGTGTGGAGAAAAGGGAACCCTCTTCCACTGTTGGTGGGAATGTAAATTGGTACAGCCACTGTAGAGAATAGTATGGAGACTCCCTAAGAAACAAAAAATAGAGCTACCATATGATCCTGTAATCCCCCTCCTGGGCATATATCCCAAGAAAACTATAATGTGAAAGGATACATGAACCCCAATGTTCATTGCAACGTTGTTTACAACAGCCAAGACATGGAAGCCACCTAAGTCTCCATTGACAGAGGAATGGATAAAGAAGACTTGGTACATGTATACAATGGACTATTAGCCATTAAAAGGAATGAAATAATGTCTTTTGCAGCAACATGGATGGACCTGGAGATTATCATGCTGGGTGAAGTAAGTCAGACAGAGAAAGACAATATCGTATGATATTGCTCATATGTTGAATCTAAAAAATATACAAATGAACTTATTTACAAAACAGAAGTAGATCCATAGACATAGAAAAGAAACTTAGGGTTACTAAAGGGTAAAGAGGTAGGGGAGGGATAAATTAGGAGTTTGGGATTAATATATACCCACTACTATATATAAAATAGATAACCAACAAGGACCTACTGTACAGCACAGGGAACTATACTCAATATTTTGTAATAACCTATAAGGGAAAATAATCTGAAAAAGAATGTGTGTGTGTGTGTGTGTGTGTGTGTGTGCGTGCGTGTGCGTGTGCGTATGTATAACTGAATCACTGTGCTGTACACCTGAAACTAACACGGAATTGTAAGTCAACTATACTTCAATTTTAAAAAAACTCATGTGAAAGAAAAAGTTAAGCTTAGAACTACTATATGATCCAGCAATTCTTCTCCTAGTTATGTAATCAAAAGAATTGAAATTGGGGACTCAAACAGATTCTTACGCGGGCCTCTCACTGTTGTGGCCTCTCCCGTCATGGAGCACAGGCTCCAGACGTGCAGGCTCAGCGGCCATGGCTCACAGACCCAGCTGCTCCGCACCATGTGGTATCTTCCTGGACCGGGGCACGAACCTGTGTCCCCTGCATCGGCAGGCGGACTCTCAACCACTGCACCACCAAGGAAGTCCCTCAAACAGATTCTTATATTCCAGTATCCATAGCAGCACAGTTCATAGTAGCCAAAAGCTGGGAACAGTATATGTGTCCATCAACAGATGTATGGATGAACAAATGTGGTCTATACATGCAATGGAATATTACTCAGCCTTATGAAGGATCCTTGCTGCAATGTGGATGAACCTTGAAAATTTTCTACTAGAGTGAAATAAGCCAGACACAAAAGAACATGTACTACATGATTCCCCCTACATGAAATATCCAGAATAGGGAAATTCAGAGAGACAGAAAGCAGATTCAAATTTATCAGGGGCTGAGAGAGGGCAGAATGGGGAATTACTGCTTAATGATACAGAGAGTTTCCGTTTAGAGTGATGAATAACTTTGGAAGTAGATAGTGGTGATGGTTGCACAACGTTGTGAATACACTTAACACCACTAAATTCTACACTTAAAATAGTTAAAATGGTAAATTTCATGGTATATATGTTTTACCACAATTAAAAACAGTTTAAAAAATCTCTGGCAGGGCTTCCCTGGTGGCGCAGTCGTTGAGAGTCTGCCTGCCGATGCAGGGGACACGGGTTCGTGCCCCTGTCCGGGAAGATCCCACATGGCGCGGAGTGGCTGGCCCCGTGAGCCATGGTCGATGAGCTTGCGCATCTGAAGCCTGTGCTCTGTAACGGGAGAGGCCACAACAGTGAGAGGCCCACGTACTGCAAAAATATATATATATATATATATATCTGGCAGGCAGATTCTGCATACCTGAGTGCTAAGAAAATGATAGGCCCAAAATATTGTATGGTGTGCCCACCTTTTATTTATTCCCAGAAAATTTTTGATAAGAAGATATAAGCAGTGAAAACAAATTTGAAAAATTGCAAAATCACTCAAACACTTTTTATACATTTTTAGCTAGTGGGGATGGAAACAAGTACAATTTCAATGGTGGGTAATTTGGAAAATATCCAATAAAAATTACAAACACACTAACTTTTTTATTTGGCAATTGCATCTGGTGGGTTTTATTATACAGATAAACAGATATCCATCACATCAGTGTTTATAACAGAAAAAAATGGAAATAACATAAATATCCATGGAGAGAGAAGTGGTTAAATAAAGCACAAAATATCCATACAGTGAAGTACTCTGCCACCGTAAAAAGAAATGAGGAAACTCTTTGTGTCATGATAGAAAACAAACTATTCCAAGATGGATTAAGTAACAAAAGCACAATGCAAACAATGTGTATACCATGTGTGCACACACAATCTCTTATAGATGCAAAGAGGACCCCTGGATAAGTAAAGAAGAAATGGGTAACACTGGTTCCACCAGGAAGGAACTTGGGTGGACCAGTGATGGGGTGGAAGGAAGACTCTGGACTACAGACAGTCCCCGACATAAAATTCAACACTAGGATGGTGTGAAAGTGATACGAATTCAGTAGAAACTGTACTTCACATTTAGAATTTTGATCTTTCCCTGTCTAGTGATATGCAGGATACTCTTTGGTGATTCTGGGCTCAAGCCACAGCTCCCAGTCAGCCTTGTGGTCCTCAGGGTGTACAACCAATACACTTATAACCCAGACAACCTTTCTGTTTTTCACTTTCAGTACAGTATTCAGTAAACTATATGAGATATTCAACACTTTATTATAAAATAGGCTTATGTTAGATGGTTTTGCCTAACTGTAGGCTAATGTGTTCTGAGTACTTTTAAGGTAGACTAGGCTAAGCTATGAAGTTCAGTAGGTTATGTGTATTGAACGCATTTTCGACTTAATATTTTCAATTTATGAGGGTTTTATTGGGACATAATCCACATCATAAGTAGAGGAAGATCCGTATACAGAACAAAACATGTTTCTTTGTCCCTCATTTTTATTACAACTCCAGCCATTTATTTAGTGGAGCATTCACTCTGCTTTTACTTTAAATCAGTTTTTCAGGATGAGCAGTGTTGATAATTTGGGGCTGGATCCTTTGTTGTCCCATGCATTATAGGATGTTAAGCAGCATTCTTGACTTCTACCTACTAAACATCAGCATTATCCTCCTCCCCATGCCATGAAAAAGATGTCTCCAGAGATTGCCAAATGTTTCCCAGGGATAGATGGGTTGATGGGGCAAAAACCCCCACTTGAGAACCATTGCCTTGAGATAATCCATGTATAGTGTTGAACCCAGTACCTGGCTTAAGAAAATCTTCAAAGAAGGAAGAAAAGAAAAATGAGTGAATTTTGTACAAAAGGTTGCAGAGGAGTTAAACAAAAAATGGTCTTGTGACATAATGAGCTCTCCTTCAATGGAATATTCATAGCTTGAAGTTCATTCTTTACAAAACCTTTAAAAAGGGTCTTCATTTGAGTGGAAGACTGGACTGTGCATCTCAAGTCCTTCCCACCAGTAAGATTCCTTGGTTCTGAGTATGGTTCACTCTGTTCCATGTTGACATTTACAGATATAGGACTGTAAATTGACTGTGAGAAATTCTTCTTTGTAAAGTTTATCAAATTCTTTTATTCGACTGGTAAAAAAGTGCATGGAACTGCATTCTATTATAATGTTTTGCAAAGGATCATAAAAAGAGAAGGGGGGGGGAGTACTTTTTTTGTCCTAAGGGCCAGAAAGGAAAATAAATTGACCCCTATAACCCTCTACTAAAGTATAGATTAGGAATTAAACATTTAATCATTTATGTATTTTAATATTCCTTTGTTTTTTTCTGGTCACACTGTGCAGCTTGTGAGATCTTATTTCCCCAATGAGGGATTGAACCAGGGCCCCAGTAGTGAAAATACTGAGTTCTAAGCACTGGACCACCAGGGAATTCACTTAATATTCCTATTATATCTACTGCTTTTTTCTCTTTGAAAACTAATGGCCATCATAAAAAATCTACAAACAATAAATGCTGGAGACAGTGTGGAGAAAATGGAACCCTCTTGCAATGTTGGTGGGAATGTAAATTGATACAGCCACTATGGAGAACAGTATGGAGGTTCCTTAAAAAGCTAAAAATAGAACTACCATATGACCCAGCAGTCCCACTACTGAGCATATACCCTGAGAAAACCATAATTCAAAAAGAGTCATGTGGGCTTCCCTGGTGGCGCAGTGGTTGAGAGTCCACCTGCCAATGCAGGGGACGCGGGTTCGTGTCCCGTTCCTGGAGGATCCCACATGCCACGGAGCAGCTGGGCCCGTGAGCCATGGCTGCTGAGCCTGCACGTCTGGAGCCTGTGCTCCTCAGCGGGAGGGGCCCCAGCAGTGAGAGGCCCGCGTACCACAAAAAAAAAAAAAAAGAGTCATGTACCACAATGATCATTGCAGCGTTATTTACAATAGCCAGGACATGGAAGCAACCTAAGTGTCCATCAACAGATGAATGGATAAAGAAGATGTGGCACATATATACAATGGAATATTACTCAGCCATAAAAAGAAATGAAATTGAGTTATTTGTATTGAGGTGGATGGACCCAGAGACTGTCATACAGAGTGAAGTAAGTCAGAAAGAGAAAAACAAAGAGTGCATGCTAACAGATATATATGGAATCAAAAAAAGAACAAAAAGGTTCTGAAGAACCTAGGCGCAGGACAGGAATAAAGACGCCGACATAGAGAATGGACTTGAGGACACAGGGAGGGGGAAGGGTAAGCTGTGACAAAGTGGGAGAGTGGCATGGACATATATACATTACCAAACATAAAATGGATAGTTAGTGGGAAGCAGCCACATAGCACAGGGAGATCAGCTCGGTGCTTTGTGACCACCTAGAGGGGTGGGATAGGGAGGATGGGAGGGAGGGAGACACAAGAGGGAAGAGATATGGGAACATATGTATATGTATAACTGATTCACCTTGTTATAAAGCAGAAACTAACACACCATTGTAACGCAATTATACTGCAATAAAGATGTTAAAAAAATTTAAAAGTTAAAAAAAATTTTTAATGAAAAAAAATTTTAAAAAGAGGGAGGAGATATGGGCATATATGTATACATATAGCCGATTCACTTTGTTATACAGCAGAAACTAACACAGCAATGTAAAGCAATTTTACTCCAATAAAGATGTTAAAAGAGAAAAGAAGAAGAAGAAAAAAGAGATTCTAGGCTCTGGATCTTGTATAGACAAAATTAAAAACATTTCTCAATTCAGAAAATGCTTTTGCGTAGAAAGAATAATTAAGGAGACTTTAGCAAGGCTTCCTCACTGTGGACACCTCTTTGTTCTTCCCTCTACATTTCACAGGGACCTTTTTATACTTCAAGATAGAAAATATAAACAGACTAATCATAATCACTGAAATTGAAACTGTAATTAAAAATCTTCCAGCAAACAAAAGCACAGGACAAGATGCCTTCACCAGTGAATTCTATGAAAGATTTAGAGAAGAGCTAAAATCCATCCTTCTCAAACTCCTCCAAAATATAGCAGAGGGAGGAACACTCCCAAACTCATTCTATGAGGCCACCATCACCCTGATACCTAAACCAGATGTCATGAAAAAAGAAAACTACAGGGCAATATCACTGATGAACATAGATGCAGAAATTCTCAACAAAATATAGCAAACAGAATCCAACAGCCTATTAACAGGATCATACACCATGATGAAGTGGGGTTTGTCCCAAGAATGCAAGGATTCTTCAATATATGCAAATCAATCAATGTGATATACCATATCAACAAATTGAAGGATAAAAACCATATGATAATCTCAATAGATGCAGAAAAAGCTTTTGACAAAATTCAACACCCATTTATGATAAAAAACCCTCCAGAAAGTAGGTATAGAGGGAACTTACCTCAACATTATAAAGGCCATATATGACAAAGCCACAGCCAACATCATTCTTAATGGTGAAAAACTGAAAACATTTCCACTAAGATCAGGAACAAGACAAGGTTTCCCACTTTCACCACCATTATTCAATATAGTTTTGGAAGTTTTAGCCACAACAATCAGAGATGGAAAAGAAAAAAAAAAGAATCCAAATTGGAAAGGAAGAAGTAAAACTGTCACTGTTTGCAGATGACATAATGCTATACATAGAGAATCCTAAAGATGCTACCAGAAAATACTAGAGCTAATCAATGAATCTGGTAAACTAGCAGGACATGAAATTAATACACAGAAATTTCTTGCATTCCTAAACACTAATGATGAAAAATCTGAAAGAGAAATTAAGGAAACACTCCCATTTACCATTGCAACAAAAAGAATAAAATACCTAGGAACAAACCTACCTATGGAGACAAAAGACCTGTATGCAGAAAACTATAAGACACTGATGAAAGAAATTAAAGATGATACAAGCAGATGGAGAGATATACCATGTTCTTGGATTGGAAGAATCAACATTGTGAAAAGGACGATACTATCGAAAGCAATCTACAGATTCAATGCAATCCCTATCAAACAGCCAATGGCATTTTTCACAGAACTAGAACAAAAAACTTTCACAATTTGTATGGAAACACAAAAGACCCCGAATAGCCAGAGCAATCTTGAGAAAGAAAAATGGAGCTGGAGGAATCACACTCCCTGACTTCAGACTATACTACAAAGCTACAGTAATCAAGAGAGCATGGTACTGGCACAAAAACAGAAATATAGATCAATGGAACAGGATAGAAACCCCAGAGATAAACCCACACACATATGGTCATTTTATCTTTGATAAAGGAGGCAAGAATATACAATGGAGAAAAGACAGCCTCTTCAGTAATTGGTGCTGGGAAAACTAGATAGCTACATGTAAAAGAATGAAGTTAGAACACTCCCTAATGCCATACACAAAAATAAGTTCAAAATTCATTAAAGTCCTAAATCTAAGGCCAGACACTATAAAACTCTTAGAGAAATATATAGGCAGAACACTCTATGACATAAATCACAGCAAGATCCTTTTTGACTCATCTCCTAGAGAAATGGAAGTAAAAACAAAAATAAACAAATGGGACTTAATGAAACTTAAAATCTTTTGCACAGCAAAGGAAACCATAAACAAGTTGAAAAGACAAACCTCAGAATGGGAGAAAATATTTGCAAACGAAGCAACTGACAAGGGATTAATCTCCAAAATATACAAGCAGCACATGCAGTTCAACATAAAATAAAAAACAAACAACCCAATTCAAAAATGGGCAGAAAACCTGGATAGACATTTCTACAAAGAAGATATACAGATTGCCAACAAACACATGAAATGATGCTCAACATTATTAATCATTAGAGAAATGCAAATCAAACCTATGAGGTATCACCTCACACTGGTCAGAAAGGCCCTCATCAAAAAGTCTACAAACAATAAATGCTGGAGAGAGTGTGGAGATAAGGAGACCCTCTTGCGCTGTTGGTGGGAATGTAAATTGATACAACCACTATGGAGAACAGTATAGAGGTTCCTTAAAAAACTAAAATAGAACTACCATACAACCCAGCAATCCCACTATTGGACATATATCCTGAGAAAACCATAATTCAAAAAGAATCATGTACCACCATGTTCATTGCAGCACTATTTACAATAGCCAGGACATGGAAGAAACCTAAGTGTCCACCAACAGATAGATGAATAGATAAAGAAGATGTGGCACATATATACAATGGAATATTACTCAACCAATAAAAGGAACGAAATTGATTATTTGTAGTGAGGTGGATGGACCTAGAGTCTGTCATACAGAGTGAAGTAAGTCAGAAAACTAATTCCTATATATGGAATCTAAAACAAAACAAAAAAAAATGGTTCTGAGGAACCTAGGGGCAGGACAGGAATAAAGCACAGATGCAGAGAATGGACTTGAGGACATGGGAAGGGGGAAGGGTAAGCTGGGATGAAGTGAGAGAGTGGCATGGACTTATATACACTACTAAATGTAAAATAGATAGCTAGTGGGAAGTAACCACATAGCACAGGGAGATCAGCTCGGTGCTTTGTGACCAACTAGAGGGATGGGATAGGGAGTGTGGGCGGGAGACGCAAGAGGGAAGATATATGGGGATATATGTAAATGTATAGCTGATTCACTTTGTTATACAGCAGAAACTAACACACCATTGTTAAGCAATTATACTCCAATAAAGATGTTAAAAATTATATACATCAATCAAATAGTTGATTTAATATTGGTTAAATAGTGAGCATAATCCCCTTTGCACTTTACAGAGGTCTGTTAGAATGTTTTTATTACCCTTTTTGAATTGCAATAAATGCAGATACTAGAGTTAGATGTCTCCAACAGATTCATGTTGATTATATCAATGTTTCCTGTCAAATTAGACTACACTATGAAAATGCTAAGAAGGAAATACTCTATTGCTTTCTGATCTGTCTCTTTTTAGCCACTTCACAGCTGAGATATTTGTTAAATCAAATCACTTAGATTACCTGTACATCTTAATAAAATGTCCACTGATAATGCACCATATATACATTCTAATCTCATTCATGCCTGAATTCCATTTTAACCGTTGAACACTGCTAATAGTCAAACTCTTGCCCCTTGTTTTTAGTATTGTTTCACTAAAAAAAAAAAACACTTTTCTGCTCTTCATTTGCTTATTGTGGCTGCTTTGACAAAATGCCACAAACTTGGTAGCTTGAAACAACAGATACTTGTTCTCTCACAGTCTGGAGTCCAGAAGTCTGAAAGCAAGATGGCAGTCGAATGACCCTCCCTCTGGGGCTTGAGGAAAATGCATTCCTTGCCTCTTGTAACTTTGGGTCACTGCCAGCCCTCTTTGGTGTTTCCTGATTTCACTCCAATCTCCGCCTCCATCTTCAAAGTCTACCCCTGTCACTCAGGGACTGTGTAAAATTGAATAAATTACTTAACCCCTCAGTTACTCAATTTCCTCAACTTTAAATGGGAAAAATGTTTCTGCTTAACTCATGGGGTGGATGTTACTTAATATTTTAAAGTACTTGGAATAATGCTTGGTTCATAATAAATGTGATGTAAATGTTTATTACAGCAAATAATTCCATTATGTTTCAATGTAAGAAGGCATTGCTCATAATAACAATGGACACCCCATGAAGGTTTCTACCCTTTGCAATGATGTATTCCAGTCTGTCCCGATTGAGTAAGTGTTCTTACAATAGATAGGAGATAGGACAAAGCAGCATGAAGGCACCAGGTGTTGGACTGGGGCCCAAAAAGATGAGAAAATAAAGCTAAAGATGAGAAAATGATATTTCACCTTTTTGTTTGTTTCTATAAGCAACAAATCTAGGCATTCTTTGAACTCTGTACTTTCATTTTTGCCTCATGAGCCTGGCACTCAAGATGTCCCAGCTTGTGTTCTGTGAGTAAGATCTCCCTGGCATTACCTGCTAACTTAGTTTGAGTGACCCTTGAAGATGTAGCACAAATCTGTCAGCTCCCCTTAGCACTAACCTACACTGCTGATCTGGTGCCTTGGTCCTGATTCCTCTGGTCTCAGTGAAAATTGACCTCTCAGGGAACGTCAGTATCTTTGCTCCCTACCCTCTGTGACAACATTCAGAAACAACTGCTTTACCCACCTCCACCTCCCCACTGCCTAACAGCTTACATAATAGACATTCATTCATTCGTCTATTGAATGAACAGATCCATTTGAAGTTGTATTTAAGACAATTTGCCTGAACACTAATTTCTTTTATGCTTTATTTTCCTAGGCAACTTTTTCTTCTATTCCTCAATATTTTACCTCATATTAAAAGCTGCCTTAAATCACTTTTGGATTAAGATTACATAATAAAATTAACATAGATCATAGGCTTTAGAACTTATTAAATTTCTTTGTCATCTTGGACCTCTGAGATTTGCAATAATTTAGTTTTCTTTTTGAATCCAGTAATACAAAACTTTCAAACCATCTGTAACTATCAGTGATTTTTCTCTCCATGTGAGATGATGTGAATTTTGGTTCTACTTGTAGAATTTCATTTATCATCTTCTGGAAAATTTCCAAAGGGTTTAGTGTAATTGTTTTTCTTGTCAGAAACAATTCCAGAAATGTGTTGTCTCTATTGTAAGGGTGAAAAAGTACATCTTTTTCATCATCCTGATCACTTATCTTAGTAAATACCCCCAATATTTAAATTAGAAGTGCTCTCATGGAAGCTATTAATAAGAAATAGACTCAACATAAAGGAAGGACTAGTCATTGTTCTTTTAACCATTAAGCCTAGATTACAGACATTCATCAGTTCCATTTATTTTTATACTGGTTGAATTTCTAAAATTTTTCTTGTCTGGTTGTCTCCAAATTGAACATTTGCTTGGGGTAAGAAATTGACTTGACTTTTCTTCCTTTCCCATCAGAAATTTTAAAGATGGGAAGCCACGTGTGACAAGGGAGTATAAGAAGGACAATTAGAGTGGGAAGTGGCATACATAATGTCTTAGGAATCATAAAGAAAAAATTATATATAAGAATGAAAAATAGATGTACTTGTCCAGAAAAAACGAAATAAGCTAAGACAAGGGACACTTTTATAAGGTATGCTAGCTGGCAAAGAAATATGAAAAGAAAGTACTATTGATCTGAGTCTCAGCTCACTGGGATCACACTACAGCCTTTTTACATTTAGAGTGATGAGAATGTTTACAACTTTGGCTCAGAAAGTGTTTCTGAAATTTAAATTCTGTGCATCTCTATTAATCTACTCTCACTTCATAATTTTTAATAAAAGCTGAAATTGTTAATGAATTAATTGGATTAAACATAATATACTATAAATATTTTAAGATTAAAATATTTTCTTTTTAAAAAAATCTCAGTTAAAATGCACTGCCAGAAAAATCACATGGCATTAATAATACTAACCATATGGAAACTGGAGTATTTAGAATATAGGAAAACTACACACTCGTTGTTA
Source organism: Monodon monoceros (assembly GCF_005190385.1). Taxonomy (NCBI): domain Eukaryota; kingdom Metazoa; phylum Chordata; class Mammalia; order Artiodactyla; family Monodontidae; genus Monodon; species Monodon monoceros. The sequence goes on along the minus strand of NW_021703771.1, from coordinate 774,444 downwards.
ACATAAGAAAGAATCATCACTCACTGTACCACTTCTAAAAACATGGGACACGTGTGGCCTTTTCCTGAGGAAAAGTGTCTTTAGCTTCACTCATAATCTAATGGAAGTGAATCTCCACATGCCCATATCATCAGAATTGCTATTTGTTCAAACTTGGTAAAATAATCTATTTTTCAACAAATTGAATTTCTTCATATGCTATTTCAACTTGGGAAACTTTAGTCTCTCAAAATAAAATGTGTATGAGAGTTCAGGTGTTGCAGAGAAAAGAATCAGGAATCAATATATTTTACTCCTGAGTTTTGACTGATTTCTCAGTGGACTGAATACAAATATACCACCAAAATTGCTTAAAATAAATGAATTAAGACAATAGTAAGTATTAGAAATGAGGGTAAAATTAAATACTACCTGGTATTTGTAAACTGAATAAGTTTATGTTTTAAGTAATATTCTTGGAACCTACATTCATCATCAGAGTAAATTGATCCAACCTAGATCTATAAACTAATAGGTTATGAATAAAGCAGATTTTCTTCTGAAATTCCAAATGAAATGCCAACAGTGAAGCTGAGCTTTGCAACTTTCAAAATGCCCTTGTTCCAAGTGAATGCTTACACCCTAATAAGAAATATTCAAGAAACTCAGTGGTGTGCTCGTAAGTGTTTAACAATCAGCTCTCAGAGGAAAAAGGGTGGGACAGTGTGTTGATATGATCTGTAGCTTTTGTCAATTCCCCGGCAAAAATACTCTCACCATAACCAATTTCAAGTTACCAACATGAATTCACTGATATGGAGCTGGGAAGACATGCAAACATCAGCTCTCATGAGCCATTGAAAGCCTGCTCCAGCATACAGTGAAGGTTCTTACTATTACATTCAGATAGGTTAAAGAGAGATGTCAGGTTAAAAAATAGTAACATTTCTGGATGCGAATTTCAGCTTGTGCTGTTGTAATGGTCATTGTGTGAATGTTTTTATTAGGTAAAGAACGTAAGGGAAGTTTGGTCATCTTCCCTTTCAGAGGAACTACCAGGAAACCATGAAATCTGTAGAATATGCTGTGGGTTCTATTGTACGTGACTTCGGTAGTGTAGTTAGAAGTACAGTCACAGCTCTTGGGGTATCCCTGATATCTCATGACAGTTGGCTGGACAGTCCCTTGATGACTGCTCTGGTTAATCAAGGGTGTAAATGAGGCTCCTGCTTCAGTGGTCCTCAGGCATCACATATCCTTTTATTATTATCAGTGCTTCACAGGATAATGGCTTGGTTTTCCCTGCAATTTATTAGTAAGTATATTTAGGCTGTCTGTCAGTCAGAGGGAAGGCTAAATAAAACAGTTTAAAAACAATGACCACCTCATGGCAATCATCCAGAGACAGGAATTCCTCATGACAATCACGAAGTGTTCCTTGCACAAGCTCTTTGTATGGCCAGCCTGGCCACGTGCTTGATGCTCTAAACAAAAAGGGATGCTTCAGGATGCTTTGGTGTTTTTCCATTGCTTTTATTTGGCGAAGGGCATTACACTTCAGCTTTTCTGTCTGATCTCTTTTACAGTTTTCACATATAGGTTTGCTGAGTCTCACTCAGCATGTATGTGAGTGAAATGTATGGCTGTGTTGACAGGGCTGTACGGAACCATCATACTCTTCAACAGCATCTTCTTAAGTTTGCTCACACAGCCATGACAGTAGCATCAGACTCAGGAACAAGTAAGGAAGGCTGTATATTTCTGGACAGTTTCTTCTATATTACCTGATGTGTCATCTTTTGAATATATTTCCCATGTTTTCCTGTAGCAAACAGGGAGCTAAAACAATCACACTATCAATTAGATCCTATCATTTTGGGAACAGATATCTTTCGGTGACCCTGTCTCTGCCATGTACATTTACTGCCATCTGCTGTTATTAGTCTTCCAACTCAGCTATTCTTCAGAGCTAACTGTCCCAGTTCAACTAAAAATTTGGACTGAACATGGAGATCATAGCTGCTAACAATCAAAGTTAGCTTCTCCCAGTTCTGAGTCTAGCCTGAGAAGATATTTTAATGAAAGTTCCAAGCTGGAACTCAGTGTGTACGCTATCCATTCTCTTCAGAGCAATAATCACAGTTGCTAAATATTAAGGCTGGTATTGTATAGACATGCTTTGCAATGAACTATAGCAGCAATAATTTTTGAACATGATCAAAGGTTTATTGCAGCACTTCTTTTCCTCTTCTTCTCTTAAGTGTTAGTATCAACAAATGACAAGGGATAGAAAAGTCAACATAAAGGTTTTAGAATGAGAACTTAAGGACACAGATTTGTGATTCTTTGGATGCAACACTTTTGGATGTGATTCTAAAAAGCTTTTGTTGAGCATTGTCAAATTTGTAAGCTTCATATAGATGGGCATCATATTTATAATGAATGTCCTTCTATATGTGCTACCATAGATGTGAAATTCTTGACCTTAATATCATCTTTGAAAATGTTAAATTGAGGATTCTGTTAACTTACATGTTATAAATTGGCATGTTGTATTATTGCAAGAGATTTGATTTTTCAGCACAGTGCAAAGATCTTTCAAATGCATATGTCTTTTTTTTAATAATTCCATTTTGTTTTAAAGCACACTTTAAATGTAGTTTTCTCATTTAGTAAAAGTTTTCTAATTGAAAAAATACTCAAAATATAGTCAAAATAGTAAAAAACATGGGCAAATGTTATTAAGTTTGAGATTCATTTAACTGCTATCTATACTGCAAGTTATCCACATAGAGAACCTGTTCTTGCATTATTTTTTAAAGTCTAATTCAGGTAAATAAAGAAATAAACTTACTGGCAAAGTTAATTTATGTCCAAAATTTAAAATTGACAAGCTAACATCATTGCTGAGTAATAGCAAAACCTAGCAACAAGAGAAAAGCACATTTATATTTTGCACATATGAAAGCATTCAGTATTGTCATCAATTTTGCAATATTCCTTAGAAACAGTTTGTCCTGTTCAGTTTTGTTATTGCTATTTCATGGCTTCAGAACTCTGTAGCTACTGTAATTATGCATGAGCACTGTTCTGTGAGCCTACAACACAGCACTACAATAGCCCTTTAAAGCATTTAATTCCATTATGATTTAATGCCAGTAACTTATAATTTCCCAATTTGAGAAATCAAACATAGGTACCTTGGAGAAGAAAAAATCCGTACATCGCATTTGTCTCTGGAGAGAAAACAAGCTACTTTACTTATGCACTTATGAAATATGCCACAGGAAAAAAAAATATGAGACAGATGCACTGAAATGCCTTTAACAGAAAACAAACCAGAGATGGAAAAAGCCAAAGAAATGAATTTATATCCTGCTAAATCATAAAGGTACTTCCAAATGGTTTGTTTAATTTTTCTTCATTCTGCCACTCAAAAATTAAAGATAACTTTATATTTACATGGTGCTCCTAAGGCAGGGACTTAGTTTGATCTTTGTCATTGTTTTCTTTTTATAAAAAATAAAGTGGGACTTCTAGTTACAATGACTCTCTACCTTCATACTTTGACACACCACCTTAGTGTCAAACACATAGCATCAATAAAGAAAATTTAAAATAGGCTTTTGAAAACATAAAGTCTAGCTCAAAAACAGGATAAAAATCTTCCCAAATGCGAAATGGACAAAAATGAAAATCAGAAAAACAGTTAATACTGCAGACCTGCCAAGATCTAGATCTAGAAACAGGGCAGCTCAGCTTCTCTAGGACAAAGGGTACAAAAGACTCACTCAAGAAAACATGTGATGCTGCTAGATGGCACAGCCAGTGCACAGGGACCCAGCTCCCTCCATCAATGAGCCTGCATCCAATTAGTCAGGGGACATCCCCCCAACTAGCATGTCCACAGTATTCAGCCCACCACAACAGAAGGGCCCAGGCAGCCCATATAGGGTCATCCCTACAGCTTTATAGAGGAAAGTGTGCTGCTGGGCCCCATAGGAGGCCTCCTACATAAAGCCACTTCTCCAAGATTGATAAATGTAACCAACCTACCTAATGGATAGAAATAAACACAGAGAATTAGGCAAAATAAGGAGAGAGAGACATATGTTTCAAACAAAGAAACAAGACAAAACTTCAGAAAAAGAACTAAACAGTGGAGATTGGCAATCTACCTGATAAAAGTAATGATCATAAAGACACTAACTGACCTCCAGAGAGAATTGGATGAACACAATAAGAATTTCAACAAAGATTTAGAAAATACAAAAAAATAACCAAGCAGAGCTAAAGAATACAATAACTGATATAAAAAATACACTAGAAGGAATCAGTAGTAGATTAGATGATACAGAGGAGTGGATCAGCAAGCTGGAAGACAAGTAGTGAAAACCACCCAAGCTGAACAGAAAAAAAGAAGCAAGAACTTTTAAAAATGAAAATGGTTTAAGAGTTCCCTGAGACAATGTTAAGCATACTAACATTTGCATTAAGTGGTCCCAGAAGGAGAAGAGAGGAAGAAAGGGACAAAGAACATATTTTGAAGAAATAATAAATAGATGGAAACTTCCCTAACCTGGGAAAAAAATAGACATCCAGGTCCATAAAGCACAGAGAGCCCCAAAAGAGATGAACCCAAAGAGGTCCACAGTAAGACACAATATAATTAAAATGGCAAAAATTAAAGATAAAAAGAGAATCTTAAAAGCAACAAGAGAAAAGCAGCTAGTTATGTACAAAGGAACTCCCATAAAACTATCAGGTGACTTTTCAGCAAAAACTTTGCAGACCAGAAGAGAGTGGCACCATATATTCAAAGAGATGGAAAAAGAAAAGAAAAGAAAAGAAAAAGAAATATACAACCAAAAATATGCTACCTGGCAAGGTCATCATTCAGATTTGAAGGAGAGAGAATTTTACAGGCAAGCAAAAGCTAAAATAGTTAAGCATCATTAAACCAATCTTACAAGAAATGTTAAAAGGAGCTTATCTAAGTGGAAGAAAAAGGCAACAACTAGAGATACAAAACTGATGAAAGGAAAAACTCATTGATAAAGGCAAACATACAGTAAAGGTAGTGGAGCAACCACACATAAAGCCAGTAGGAAGGTTGAAAGAAAAAAGTAGTAAAATAATCTATATCCACAATAAGTAGTTAAGGAATACACAACATAAAAAGACATAAAATATGAAGTCAAAAGCATTAAATGTAGGACTTCCCTGGTGGCGCAGTGGTTAAGAATCCACCTGCCAATGCAGGGGACAAAGTTTCGAGCCTGGTCCAGGAAGATCCCACATGCTATGGAGCAACTAAGCCTGTGCACCACAACTACTGAGCCTGCACTCTAAAGCCCATGAGCCACAACTGCTGAGCCTGCATGTTGCAACTACTGAAACCCACACACCTAGAGCCCATGCTCTGCAACAAGAGAAGCCACTGCAATGAGAACCCTGTGCACTGCAATGAAGAGTAGCCCCCACTCGCCACAACTAGAGAAAGGCCCGCATGCAGCAACAAAGACCCAATGCAACCAAAATTTAATTAATTAATTAATTTTTAAAAACACATTGTTTAAAAAAAAATTAAACGTGCTGGGGGTTAAAAATGCAGGTTGTTAGAATGCATTCAAACTTAAGAGATTATCAAATTTAAATAGCCACGTATTATATTATATATGAAACCCATGGTAACCACAAACCCAAAACCTATACAGATATACACACACACGAAAAAAAAAAATAGAAAGGAATGCAAACATAACACTAAAGACAGTCATCAAATCACTAAAGAGAGCAAAAACAGTAGAAAGGGACAAAAAAGAACTATATAGACAACCTGAAAACAACTAACAAATGGCAGTTAGTACAAATCTATCAATAATTACTTTTAATGTAAATGGAATAAGTGTTCCAATAAAAAGCCATAATGATTAAAGGATCAACTACATAACAGATTACATAATGATAAAGGGATCAATCCAACAAGAAGATATAACAATTGTAAACATATATGCACCCAACATAGGAGTACATAAATACATAATGCAATATTAACAAATATGGAGCAAAATTGACAGTAATACAATAATAATAGGGAACTTTAACACCCCACTTACATCAATGAACAGACAGAAAATCAATAAGGAAACACTAGCCTTAAATGACTCATTTGATCAGATTGTATTAATAGTTATATACAGAACATACTGTCCCAAAACAGCAGAATTCATGCTTTTCCACTGCACATGAAACATTCTCCAAGACAATCACATGCTAGGTCACAAAACAAGTTTCAGTAAATTTTAAAAATTCAAATCACATCAAGCACCTTTTCCAAACACAAGTCAATGAGACTAGAAGTCAACTGCAAGAAAAAAAACCACAAACATGTGGAGACTAAATCATATGCTACTAAATAATCAATGGGTCACTGAAGAAATCAAAGAAGAAATTTAAAAATACCTAGAGACAAGTGAAAATTATCACACAATGATCCGAAAATCTATGGAACACAACAAAAGCATTTCTAAAGGGGAAATTTATAGCAATACAAGTTTATCTCAGGAAACAAGAAAAATCTTAAGTAAACAACATAACCTTATGCTTAATGGAACTAGAGAAGGAAAACCAACCCCAAGTTAGTAGAAGGAAAGAAGCCACAGAGATCAGAGGAAACATTAAAAAAAAAAAAAAAAAGGAATCAATGAAAGTAAGACCTGGTTCTTTGAAAAGAGAAACAAAATTGGTAAAACTTTAGCCAGATTCATGAAGAAAAAAAGAGAGAGGACCCAAATTAATAAAATTAGAAATGAAAAAGAATTGACACCACAGAAATACAAAGGATCATAAGAGATTACTATGAACAATTATGTGCCATTAAGATGGATTTTATTTTAAATGGGGATTAAGAGGTACAAACCTCCAATTATAGAATAAATAAGGCATGAAGATGTAAACAACATAAGGAATATGGTCAATAATATTGTAATGACTTTGTATGGAGAGAAATGGTTACCAGACTTTTGATGGTGATCATTTTGTAACATATGCAAATGTCAAATCACTAAGTAGTACACCTGAAACTAACATAATATTGTATGTCAACCATATTTCAATTTAAAAAAAATACATGTGGGCTTCCTTGGTGGCGCAGTGGCTGAGATTCTGCCTGCCGATGCAGGGGACGCAGGTTCGTGCCCCGGTCTGGGAAGATCCCGCGTGCTGCGGAGCGGCTAGGCCCGTGAGCCATGGCCACTGAGCCAGTGTGTCTGGAGCCTGTGCTCCACAACAGGAGAGGCCACAACAGTGAGAGGTCCGTGTACCGCAAAAAAAAAAAAAAAAAAAGAAAAGTGACAGATACATATACACAAAGAGAGATAGAGAGAAAGAAAGAGAGAGAGAGAGCCTGTCATCTGGAATTGTGACTTTTGGCAAACTGCCAGCTCAGGAAGAAAATAGAATGCAACTGAAGTATCATGAGCAGAAGTGCACCAAACAATCTCTCTCGGCTCTGTGAATGGACCTGTGGACCATCAATATCACCATAGGCCAGAACTACTCAAACATCCAGAATCCAAAATTCTAGTTTAGGTGCTCAGAGGACCAGGTAGCATTCTCGTTAGGGCAGGCAGAGTTGAGTACAGCACAAGTGCACAGGAGAAAGAGAATAAGAGTGCAGAAAAGGAGAGAAAAACAAAACTATTTTCGACTCAAAATGAGCCTAAACAGCACAATACCAAAACACATGACAACACTGAGAAAGGAAACAAGCAAATCAGCAAATAGAGCATGAATCACTCTAGATAAAATTATTTTTATGGAAAAGTCTGACAAAAACTTTAAAATAAGTATTTTTAGAATACTAGAGAGCACAATTGAATAGCATTCATTTAAAAAAAAGAAATTACAAAAGCAAAACAGGCATAAATTAAACACCAATAAAGGTGGAAAAGATTCAAAATCTTGGGAATAAAAGATTATATTTATTGAAAATTAAAACTCAATATGTAGACCACTGTGGGGGGAAAACTGGTGTCTAGGGAGAATACAGGACAGAGAATTAAGAGAATGTTCTAAGAAGTGAAAGCAAGATTTAAAAATTTAGAGGACATTTTAACAGGCTTCCAAAAAATGTCTAATATGGGTTCTAGAAAAACTCTATAATAAGAGATTTCAGAGAATGTCAAAAAGCAATATTTGAGGTGATTCAGGTGAGAATTTTCCAAAATTGAAGGAATACATAATTGTTGAAATCAGACATGTACTCAGAGTATTAAGAAAGATAAATAATGATTAATCCATCCCTAGATGCATTATCACAATTAAAGAGAAGATCTTAAAGCTGCCAAAAAGAAAAGCTAAAGTAACAAAAGAACAGCTTTTAAGTTTTTTTTTTTTACTGACTTCATATCTGCAGTAGAATGCAACAAATAATTAGCTACTGTTTAAAGTTCTTTAAAAAAATCTAAAATTTTATACATTTTTAAACTATTATTCAAGGGTGATATGACTCTGAATTTACTATCCACAAATTCTCATTACAAGAACTGTTTAAGTTGTATTTAGCAAGAAGATAGATAGATAGAGATAGGTATATCTAGAAGGAAGGTATGGAATCCAGGAAAACAGAAAAATGTCAATAAAGTATTTAATTCTTGATTGCTTTTTATAAAAACTGAACTTATCTTTTAAGAGGCGAAACTGAAAAATATTGTATATTCATTGTCCAAATTTTATAAAATACAAATAAGCAAAAGAGACAAATTGAAAAAATCATTCTCATTCCCAGCATGCAGAGATAGCCACAGATAATGTTAGTGAAAGTAATTCTGGTATTATCTCCATGCATATTTTCATAAAAATAATGTATCACCTAAATTGTCTTTATTTCTTCTAGTTTATACAAATATCTTCTATGCCATTAATTATTATTCTACAACTCCTGTTGAAAAGCTGGATAACATTCAATTATATAAAATTTCTTGGTTGGTAATTAAATCCATGCTCTGTTGTTTACATTTTTACAACCTTCCCTTGGTTTTGGATATCCTGAACTTCCAGTTGGAGCAGAATCTTCTAAAAATTTTTAAATAAATTGTATTTTCCAAATCAGACTGTTTTTCTTCCAAATTGTTTAGCAAGCATACCTAAAGACTATAAGTCTAAAAAATAAGAATGTTAAAGATACTGAAAAAAAATGTCTGTTGCATCAAATTTTAATTTTTAAAATAATTCAACCTAAGTGTTTGATTTTGATTCCATTACAAACAATATTAGTAAAAGTAGATGAACATTTCGACTTGACTGTGTAATGTTTTTCATAAAAATCTCTTTAGAGATCCCTGTCTAGCCAGCAAATAATTGCTTCGACTTTGGATTTTAATATTAGCACTGAATGATTTATGTGTACACTAAATAATGTGATTCTCACCAACCATTTATGAGCTAAGAATGATTATCTCCCTTCTGTGGATAATCACACTTCAGGGAAGAGAGGTTAAATGGTTTGCCTAAGATCACTCAGCCAGTCAATGGATTATCTCAAAATATTATCCTTGAGTCTTTAAATCATTAGACTCAGTTGGCCTCAGCAATACTTGCGAGACATAACGGATATGCACATAGATTTTTCCTCAAATGATTTATGTGGCATAAAGTCTAATTTGTTTATAGAGCATTTTTTTTTTGGTTCTTATGACACAATTTGGTCTGTAAGCAGATATAAAGCATTATAAAAATGAACCTGATAAGAATCCACATGTGGGAAAATCTCTGGTTAAATTAGAGTATCAATTTCCAAAATAGTACATAGACAAAGCAGATAATAGAATCAGCCATTTGGTGGAAGGGTCGGGGGAAGAAAGGCAGGAGGTAACAGAAAGCACATGGAGTAGAATGACTTCTTTTGTAGAACTGCAGTTCAGGGTTAGCCTTTAACAAGTTCTGAGTGAAGTAATAAGAGAGCTTATTATTTCTTAATAAGGACGTGTGCATCCCTGACAGCTATTCCCCCATCTCCAGTATAAAATGTCTATATAGGCCCACATCAACTACAATGGCAAATGTGCCTCATGTGTCCCTTCAATATAAAGTTCATGCAAATGGGACTCTAAGAGATTATACCTAGAACTTAAGAATTTTGATCAGTGATCGACCTATGCTCATTTGCCAGGAACTTCCTTCGTTTTAGCTCTGAAAAGTCCTGTGACCTGGAACACCTCTCAGTCCTGAGCATACTGAGGCCGTTGGTCAAAATTAAAATAAAAACTAATTCTGTTCACTGTCCAAAATTTAGAAAATACAAATAAGCAAAAATGTGCATTAAAATTATTAGTGGGAACCTGCTGTATAGCACAGGGGGCTCAGCTCAGTGCTCTGTGGTGACCTAGATGGGAGGGATGCGGGAGTGGGAGGGGGGACTAAGAGGGAGGGGATGTATGTATACATATAGCTGATTCACTTCATTGTACAGAAGAAACTAACACAACATCATAAAGCAACTATACCCCAGTTTAAAAAAAGTATTCATACTTGCATCATGCAGAGATAGTCACTGAATTGTCTTTTGAAATTCTGTTTTAAAAGTATGTCAAGCACTTCCGTATGTGTACCTTTTCATTTGATTGCATCGTTCTATAAACTCTGATAAATTTTCAACTGTGTATTGACCATTTCTGCCACTCATTCTACAAATTCCCTTAACCTTCTACTCTTGGTTATCTCTGAGACAAAGTACTACCTGGTATATTAGCAGCTTGCCTTCTGAGTTCTGATAACTGTATCACACTGTAATCTCACAGCTCCCGGTTATGCAGCCATTCATTTCTTATTCCATTTCTATCTCCTCCATAGGCCAGGGAGGGGAAGTTTCTACCTAGGGAGTTTAGCATCATTTAACATCAATGTTATGTGTCCAACAATCTCCTACATGAATGAGAACATATGTCAACCATAGTGAGCACTTAAAAGTTATCAATAACTACTCATACACAGAAAGCTCTTTTTGTTCTGTGTGGGTTTAACTTTCTGAAAGCATTTCAACTCCTGATTTAAAGACAGGAGGAGAGAAGGAAAATAAAAGGTGCTGTTAGAAAAGAAATATATCTTTATCTATCCTAAAATGTTCAGACTTGGTTGAGACGATATTTTAGGATTACTGTGATCCAGAATGTACCTCTCTCCTTGGAGTACTTATCTATGTGCAAAGTTATCCTCTTCTTACCAATAACACATACAGTAATGGCCTCTTCTGTTTTATTTATAGCTACACAATGCCTGTTGGCAGCCCTAGGGTTGCTTGTATGATTGAAATGGCTGCAGATGGAAAACCTCCAATACGGAAAGAAGACACCAAGATACCTCATGTGTCCCAGGTAGGTACGCAAATATCCAGTTTCAAACATTACCAAGTGTGCCCTCAATATTTCAAAGTGTTTAAGTTACTAAGCATTAGTCATATTTCTTTAGAGAACAGATTCCTTGTAAAAAGCTCTCAACAAAACACCAGAATATTCATCTGATACTTTAGGTATAATTAAATATATTTAATACTTCCTGTCACTATAAAAGTTTTATTAAATTTAACAATTCTCACACCTTACATATAATATGCTTTATTTTAATAAAACAGCTCAGGAATGGGGAAAGATTAGCAAGATACAAAACGGTGCTTAAAAACTTACACTTTTATAGTCTATGCTAGTGCTTGCGTTATACTGTTTAAAGTCCCTTCTCAGAGTTTTAGATTTACAGGAAACTTTTCTTAGAAACAGTGAATGAAGCTAAATTGAAAGAATAGAGGATGTCTGTCCCTCCAGAGTCAAGGCAATTTGCTGAATTCTTTTCATTTTTATGATGTTGGCTACATGCTTCTTAGTATGACTTTACAGCAATACATTAAAATAAAGAATTTCTGATCCATTTGATAATCATGGAGAGTTAATTTGTATAATTAGAGCTCCAAAGTGCTAATTTTGGTACACAATAAAGTTGGCCATGTGTAGTGCCCTAATGAATTGGAAATTTCCTTTTATTTCTATTTTTTCTGGGTAGTCTCCTGTTGAGTGTATACAGACATCCAAAAGAAGCACATAGGAATATCTAACATTTGCCTAAGTATATTACATTTTCCAAATTATGGCCATATATATCATTTCATCTACCTCCACAAGAACCCTCCAAAGAATGATTGTCCTCTTTATAAGGCTAAGGAAACTGAATGTCAGATGTCTAAAATTTCATGGTGAAAAAGCAATAGACTTGATCCCTGATTTCCTGATTCCCAACTTTTTTTGTTCCCTTATAATACACTTTACGGCTCCTCATTTGCTGATGCAGAGATCCAAAACTGTCGAGTGGCTCGTCAGGATAGGTATAAAATTGGTTTCTGTGTTTTAAAAAGTATGCTAGAGCCCAAGATGACCAAATACTTAGATTCATGACATGGAACATTCAAATGGTGGAAAATATATGAAACACTCATAGTTTTGTGGAAAATCCAATATAAAGCAGCCAAGTGTGATTTTTATCTTTATTAATTCCTTATAGTCATCCACTTTTTATATTGAGAACTCCATATTTTCTTATGAATAGCATATAATATGTTATAACATAAATATTAATGAATTATATCTTAATTCATAGAATTAAGTTCTAAGAATTTTTATACTTTAACTCATCTAATCCATACCAAAAGAAAAAAACCTGTGAGGTAAATACTATCCTCTGCAAATAAAGAGGAGTAAAGTTAAGGCAAAGAGAGGTTAAGTTTCTTGCCCAAGGACACACAGCTGTTCTGGGATTCATATGCAGACATTCACACTAAAGAACCTGTGCTTTTAACCAACACTAGGCTGCCTCACAACCTTTGAAATGGTGTTTTCCCTTAATCATTCTATTGCAACTGTTAACTCTTTTATGTAATTCTCACTTATTGTGTGCTGTTATTTTCTTTTTTACGGTAATAAAGAACCACATACTATAAGATTTATCCTCAACAAGTTTTTAAGTATACTGTAAAATATTGTTATCTGTAGGCACATCGCTGCATCTTGCATGACTGAAACTTTATACCCATTGAAGAGCAACTCCTTATTTCCCTCTCCAACTAGCCCATGGCAACCATCATTCTACTTTCTGCTTCTAAGACTGTGACTACCCAAGAGACCTCATATAAGTGGAATCACCCAGTACTTGTCCTTCTGAGCCTGGCTCATTTCACTCAGCATAATGTCCTCAAGGTTCTTCCATGTTGTAGCATATGATAAGATTTCCTTCTTTGATAAGGCTGAATAATATTACACTGCATGTATATACTGTGCTTTCTTTATCCATTCATCCACCGAGGGACATTTGGATTGTTTACACCTCTTGGCTATTGCGAATAATGTACAATGAACATGAAAGTGCAAATATTTCTTCAAGATCTGTTTTCGATTTTTTTGGATAAACCCAGAAATGGAATTGGTAGATCATATAGTTCTATTTTTAATTTTTTGCAGAACCCTCATACTGTTATCCATGGCAGCTGCACTATTTTACATTCTCTCCAACAGTGCACAAAGGTTCCAATTTCTTCACAGCCTTGTCAACACTTGTTACTTCTGGTTGTTTTTTTATAATGACCACCCTAACAAATGTGAGGTGGTATCTCATTATGATTTTGATTTGCATTTCTCTGATGAGTAGTGATATTGAGCATCTTTTCATATACCTTTTACATATGCCATTTCTATGTCTTCTTTGGAGAAATGTCTCTTCAAGTCCTTCTTTTCCTAGTTTGTTGAGTCTTTTTATCATGAAACAAGGTTGGATTTTTTCAAATGGTTTTTCTTCATCTACCAAGATGATCATGTGTGTTTTATCCTTTGTTCTGTTAATGTGGTATAACACATTTATTGATTTTTGTATGTTGAATCACCCTTTCAACCCAGGGATGAATTTCACTTGTTCATGGTATATGATTCTTTTACTGTGCTCTTGAATTTGGTTTGTTAGTATTTTATTTAAGATTTGCATCTATATTCATCAGGTGTATGAGCTTGTAATTTTCTTTTTTCATAGTGTCTTTTTCTATCTTTGGTATCAGGATAATGCTGGCCTTATAGAAAGAGTTTGGAAGTGTTCATTCCTCTTCAATTTTTTGAAAAGTCTGGAAAAGACCAGTATTAATTCTTCTTTAAATATTTTGCAGAATTTTTCAGTGAAGACATCTGGTATTGGGTTTTCTTTGTTGGGAGGTTTTTGATTACTGATACATTCTCCGTGTTGATCTGCTCAGCTTTTCTATTTGTGATTCAGTCTTGGTATGTTGTATGTTTTTAGGAATTTATCCATTTCTCCTGGATTATCCAACTTGTTGGTGTATAATTGTTCATAGTCATCTCTATAATCTGTATTATTTCTGGGACATCAGTTGTAATGTTGTCTCTTTCATTTCTGATTTTATTTGAGTCTTCTCCCTTTTTCTTTAATTAGTGTAGCTAAAGGTTTGTCAATTTTGTTGATCTTTTCAGAAAAACAACTCTTAGTTTTGTTATTTTTTTTCTATTGTTTTTCTATTCTCCTATTTATTTCTGCTCTAATCGTTATATAATTTCATTCCTTTTGCTAATTTAGGACATAGTTTGTTCTTCTTTGTCTAGTTCTATGAAGTGTAAAGTTGGGTTGATTTGAGATCTTTCTTTTTAGTGAAAGTGTTTACTGCTATAAACTTCCCTCAGTACTGCTTTTGCTACATCTCATAAGTTTTGGTACATTGTGTTTTCATATGTCTCAGGTATTTTCCAAATTCCCTTTTGATTTCTTCTTTGAGCCATTGGTTGTTTAAGAGCACATTGTTTAATTTGCACATATTTGTGAATTTTCCAATTTTTCCTTCTGCTATTGATGTCTACTTTTATTCCAGTGTGGGTGGAAAAAATATGATTTTCAGTCTTCTTAAATTTGTTAAGATTTGTTTTGTGACCTAACATGTAATCTGTCCTGGTTAACGTTGCAGTGTGCTTAAGGAGAATGTGTATTCTGCTGCTGTCAGATGGAATGTTCTATATGTCTGTTAGGTCTATTTGTTCTATAGTGTTGTTCAAGTCCTCTGTTTTCTTATTATTTTCTATATGAATGTTCTATCCCTTATTGAAAGTGGGATATTAAAACCTCATTCTATTATTGTACTGTCCATTTCTCCCTTAGTGCTGTCCATGTTTGTTTCATATATTTGAGTGTCTTGGTGTCAGGTGCATATATATTTAAAATTATTGTATCTTCCTGGTCATTTGATTCTACTATCATTATGTAATGTCATTCTTTGTCCCTTGTTGACTGAAGTCTATTTTTTCCTATATGTGTAGCCACTGCTGCAATGTTTTGGTTACCATTTCCATGAAATATCTTTTTTCATCCTTTTGCTTTCAGGCTATGTGTGTCCTCAAATCAAAAGTGAGTCTCTTATAATAGAATATAGTTGGATCTTGGTTTTTTTTTTAATCTTTTTTTATTCATTCAGCCACTTCATGTTTTTTGATAGGGAGTTTACTCCATTTATATTTAAAGTAATTACTGATAAATACTTGCTATTTCCATTTCAATCATTGTTTTCTGCCTAGCTTTTCCCCCCCTCTTTTGCTCTATTGCTCTCTTCCTTTGTGTCTAATTGATTTCTTTTTAGTAACATACTTTGATTCCTTTCTTATTTTCTTTTTTGTATCTTCTCTAGACATTTTCTTGTGGTTATCATAAGTTACCACAGAACATCTTACAGTTATAACAATCTATTTTAAGCTGTTAGCAACCTAACTTCAATTGCATACAAAAACTCTAACCTTTTACTTCTGCCTGCTCCACACTTTATGTAACTGATGTCATATAGATATAAATATAGATATACATACAGATAATATGTGCATAATTAACACATTTTTATATAGTGTTTTTAGACTTCTGTCTTTTAACTTCAGTACCAGAATTACAAGTGATTTATGCACCACTATGACAGCATTACATTACTATATTTGTCTATATAGCCACCTTTACCAGTGAGCTTTATATTTTCATATGCTTTCATGTTGTTGTCTAGTGTCCTTTCATTTCAACTTGAAGGACTCCCTTCAGCATTTCTTATAAGGTAAGTCTAGTACTGATAAGCTTGCTCGGCTTTTGTTTATTTGAGAAAGTCTTTATCTCTTCTTCATTTTTAAAGGACAGTTTTGCCAGATACAGTATTCATATTTGGTAGCATTTTATTTTGAGCACTTTGAACATATTATCCCACTCCTTTCTGGGCTGCAAGGTTTTTAATAAGAAATACACTGAGAGTCTTATGGGGCTCCCTTATATGGGGTAGCTCACTTTTTTTCTTTCTTCTTTCAAAATTCTGTATTTCTTTTGACTTTTGACAAATTGATTATAATGTGTCTTGGTATGGACTTCTTTGAGTTCTTTCTTGGAAGTCCTTTGGACTTCTTGATTCTGAATGTCTATTTTCTTCCCCAGATTTGGAAAGTTTTCAGCCATTATATCTTTAAATAAGCATTCTGCATCTCTCTCTCTTTCTCTCTCTCTCTCCCCCCTCCCCTTTCTGGGACTCCCATAATGTATATATTAGTCCATTTGATGGTGTCCCATAAGTCCCTTAGGCTTCCTTCACTTTTTTTCAGTCTTTTTTTCCTTTTTACTCCTCTAACCAGATAATCTGAAATGACCTTTCTTTGAGTTTGCTTATTCTTTTTTCTGCTTGGTCAAGTTTCCTGTTGAACCCCTCTAGTGAATTTCCACTTCAGCTTTTATATATTCAGCTTCAAAATTTCTGCTTGATTCTTTATTATATTTTCTATCTCTTTATTGATATTCTCAATAAAGAATATAAGACATTTTAAATGTTAAAAAATAAACATTTTCTTCATGTTTCATTTTCCTGAGCTCATTAAGCATCTTTATGACAGTTATTTTGATTTTTTTTCCAGTAATTTATGTACCTCTGTTTCTTTAGGGTTGGTTTTTGGAGACATTTTCTTTGATTGGACTATGTTTTTGTGTTTCTTCTTGTGCCTTGTAACTTTGTAATGGAATCAACACATTTGAAGAAACAGCCATTTCTCCCAGCCACATGGACTTGCTTTGTATAGGAAAGGTCCTTCACTAATCAGCCCAGTGAGAGATTCTGGGAACCTTTCAAACCTTTTCTGTGGATGTGTCTTCTCTGGGCCTGTTTTTTAAATTCTCTATTATAGGAATTTGCCAGTTTCTTTTTACAGTTGCTTATAATCTTTGCTCCCTCTGGTGTCTGTCTGCAGTACAACAGGTTCTCTGGAGTTGCTACAAGCCACCCAGTTCTCTTTCATTCTCAGCAGACCCAAAGTTTCTATAGAGTATGCGAGTTGTGTCAGAACTCCGAATCAGGCAAAATAGAAACCAGTCCCTCAGGAATACCCCTGAAAAGCCAGAATGCTGGAAACATATTCCATGCGTCTCTACTCTTCCACCCTGCCCCAGCCCCAGGAAGAGGCCATGCTGCCTTAAGAGCAGCAGCACACTGTCCCGCTCTCTTTTGTTTTCAGTGACCCCCCCACCACCACCACCAGGCATCTAGAGTGCAGTTTTCCATTGGTATTTACATGAGATTTGTTCCAGGACCCCCCACAGATACCAAAATCCATGGACTCAAGTCCCTTATATAAAATGGTGTCATACTTGTATATAACTTATGCACATCCTGTATACTTTAAATCATCTCTAGATTACTCATAATATCTAATGCAGTTTGAATGCTATGTAAATAATCACTGGCATGTGACAAATTCAAGTTTTGTTCTTTGGAATTTTCTGGAATTTTTTTCTGAATATTTTTGATCTGCAGTTGGTTGATTCTGCAAATTCAGAGCCCGTGGACACAGAGGGCTGACTGTATGCCAGGTACTGTCAGTGCTTTAAGACAAAGGAGACAGGAAACCCATTCTCAGACAGCCCCCCTGAAAAGCCATTATTTTGGATGCACATTCCATTCACAGGGAGAAGTCAGGGGTTGCGGGGTTTGCCCATTCTTTCCCACTGAGCTGGGGGTGGGGGAGGGGATGTCTATAGTGAGTGAATGTGTGCTAGTCCAAACCTTCACCTTTATTCTCAGGGACCCCCAACCTTGCACCCTTTCCTGTCAGCACTTAGATTCAATCAAGATAGAAACTAGTCTCTTGGGCAGCACCCTAAAAAGCCTGCACATTGGATATATGTTTTAGTTTTCTATTTCCCTCCCCAGAGAGAGACTCAGAGCTGGAAGTTTTCTCCCAATTATGTCTCACTGAGTCTGTGGGAGACCTATGGTGAGTGAGTGTCAAAGATTTTCCTGCCAGCCTCAACACGGCTGGTTTCACAGTCACCTGGGGTACAAGTGTCTCTTAACTGAACTTACATATTTCTTACAAAGAGACTTGGTCTGTGTATTGTTGTTGAATCAGTGTCTCCATGGAGGAAAGAGTTTCTGGAGCCTCCTTTTCTGCCATCTTGATGATCTGTACGATGTTATTTTCTGTTTAATTTCTTTATGTTTATTTCCCATGATTACATTTCATTCTCTTATAGACAAGAGTCATCCTACATCCTCCTTTTATATTTCCACTTCCTTATACCACTTGCTCACAGGTAGCAACTCAATCCATTGATTGCTTCACTAAAGTTCAGTTCTTTCTTCAACAAATTGAGAAGATATTATTTTGAGAACATTCCTTATCCTAGAAAGTCTTAATAATCAAAGATTTAACTGTGAAATATGGGGCTAATGAGGTTTTCACTGATATTTATTAAATTAAAAAAAAACTCTTTATGTGAGCTACTTCATATTAATCTTATAAGAAATTAAACACTTCATATAAGCACTGCTCTGTACCTTATGTCATGTATATTAAATAAAGAGAGCTATATTAGAATTCAAGCCATATTAATATTCCTTCTTGGTTGGTGTCCAGTGAGACTTCACATATGCTGAATCTGGCAAATTTCAAGTTTCTAAAGAAGTGTAAAGTAGGAGAGGAGGCCTAAAAGACAAGTAGGAGACTGAAGAAGAGCAGGATTGAGTTTCATGAATCAGGTCATTTGTAACAGACTTGTATTAAACCTGCTATTTGCAAACCACTGCTGTACACAGTGAGAGAACCCCAGGACGACCATGTTGGACACCCTGCCCGAAAAAGGGATATAGATTAATATAGCAGAGACTATGCTCACAGGTTATCATACTATGGGGGAGGGGGGTAATCTTTGAACTGTAAAGGGGTGGAGAATTTAGATAAATACTGATTTAGGTAAATACTGATTCTTCCTTTTAATCCCCTTTCATTTAATGTCTCCAAACAGTTTTTAAGAATTTAAGAAAAATCATATGTGAAAGTTACTTAAATAAAACTTTCTTCACAAACACTACCTAACATCATTTATCCATCTTTACTGCTGTTTCTGATTTTGAATTTGTCTGCATACAATTCAGATAATATTAAAAACAAAAATTTGGTAACCACAAGTAAAAGTCAGTTCATTCCAATTACAAGTCATCATATTCTTGGCTAAAGATAAGTACACTTCAATAGTTAGTCTTAAGTAAAAAGTACATTTGCCATTACCTTCTCATTAACATAAAAGTTATTTGACTTCAGAAAGATTTGAGACTGTAAGACAAAACTATACATTGAATCAAGACATCACTACAGAAATGTATGTAGTATTCCAATATTTAAATTTAAATTAAAACAAAATGAAAAGGAGATAAAGCAGGTTCTCATCTGTGTCCACCACTCCCCAGCCTCCAGTTTTTAGAAATGTTTTGTCTTTTGCCTATTTTCTTATTTTACTCCTACATATTGTAAAAGAGAGACTATGTTTTTCCTTTAAAGATACACTTTGAGGGGAAAAAGAAGGTTCATTTCTCTCCTGTCAGATGTGGAGCCTTTATCCCTCAGTCACTATTCATATTTTTCATTATCTTGATGATCCCTCCTTGATTGTCCATGTCTGTTCTCTGTGGTTTTATCTTGTAAGATGATATCTTGATGTCAGACCCTATTCTCCACAGTCGGATT
Organism: Monodon monoceros; assembly: GCF_005190385.1. Taxonomy (NCBI): domain Eukaryota; kingdom Metazoa; phylum Chordata; class Mammalia; order Artiodactyla; family Monodontidae; genus Monodon; species Monodon monoceros. Next base: position 754,402 of record NW_021703771.1, on the reverse strand, counting down.
CACAAGGAGTTATTAGAAAAGACTTATTTAAAGGCCTGTCTCCTTAAGAATTATTATACACACAAAAGGCAGCTCTTGGATAATTGAGAGCCCAGGATGGAGGAAGTCAACCATTCTAATGGTTATCTATGTGCAGTCAATGGCAGCTGCTCTTTTAGACGTTTCAGGATTCCAACTAAGCTTAGGCTTCAGATCAGAAGAAATACAGAGCCATCTACTTCCATTGTTTGGGTGTTTTTAATGATCTAATAAATCATAGACAGCTCTGTAGACTCTGCCACAGATCTGCCTACAGCTGACAGAAGAGGAAGGTATTTTTCCATTCTCTATCAGTTTTGTGCTAAAAGAGCACACTTGTCAAAGCAGTGAAATGTTTGCTCTTCTAGGTGTGTAATCAATACACAAAAATGTCAGAGGTCTTCAGTGAGAGGAAGGCCCTGGCCTTGGATTCGCTGAGTCTGTAAGTTCACGATGGATCCCAGATTGCATTAGCAGTGAGTCACTTGTCTTAGCTGATAAAAGAGCTCTGCTAATTGGTTGCTAGAGTAATTCACCTAAATATGAGAAAAGATGTGAAAACAAACAGATGTACTACTATCTGCATAAGAGCTTTATCAATACACCATGAAGACTCCACCCCACTGTACTCAAAGAGAGCTATCCTCTGGATGACTGTATATCTAAATCCTATATGAAGTACGTAGAGAAAAACTGAAGGACTACCCTTTGGAACTGAGCCCGAGTTACTAAAATAAGAACAAGAGCTCCAATAATAGTTAGTTTGATCTATTGTGGGTCATGGAGATGCTTTGGCGATCCTAGAATTGAACACGCTTCTGTTCTCTAAAAGCACACGTACATCAAACCAGCACATATTAGTGTAAATATTAAGTGATATTACTGGGCATCTCCCATTCTCTCCTCCCCTTAGTGGCCTAACTTAGTTATTTGTTTCTAGTTTTTTTTAATGCTTACAGTTACGCTTTTCCATATTAACGAATCTGTAATATCAATTTAAATACTTTTCAGACATCAGCTTGGAATGTTTTAGTGTGTTTTAGAGATAAGGACGTCAGAGATATAAATGCACAAATCCTGCTACATCTGTCTGTCATATGCCCAACAGACCTGAAGGTCAGGGTCTCATTTACCAGTCCATCCAGACTCTAATTGCAGCTCATAAAGTCTTATTGAGGGGAGTTGCATTTTACATACATTTAAATGATGAGAGTTCAATTTATATATGTTGCTGCAGGGAGGGAAAGGAGAGATCAAGTAGCAGTTACATTGTGCAGATGACTTTATCATCACTCTAGCCAATGAGTATAAGCTTTATTTTCAAATAAAGTCACATTCTAGATAAAGAAGATACAGTATCTATATACAATGGAATACTACTCAGCCATTTAGAATTGCAACAACATGGTGGACGTAGAGATTATCATACTAAGTGAAATAAGACAGAAAGAGAAAGACAAATACCGTACAATATCACTTATATGTGGAATCTAAATTATGACACAAATGGACTTATCTATGAAACAGAAACAGACTCACAGACATAGAGAACAGCCTTATGGTTAAGGGGGAGAAATGGATTGGGAGTTTGGGATTGGCAGATATAAACTATTACATATGGAACAGATATACAACAAGGTCCTACTGTATAGCACAGGGAACTGTATTCAATATCCTGTGAAAAAGCACAATAGAAGAAAATATGAAAAAGACTGTTCTTTTGATAGACATTAAGTTGTTAATTAATTTTGCTATTATAGTTTCTTGAACTGTCAAAAAAAGAATGTATATATATGTATATGTATAACTGAATCACTTTGGTGTACAGCAGAAATTAACACAACATTGTAAATCAATTCTATTTCAATAAAATAAATTAAAAAAAAATCACCTTCTGAGGTTCTGGGGGTTAGGACTTTAACATATGATTTTAGGGGGAGAAAATTCAATCCCTAACAGTAGTTAATTAACAAGGCTTCATTTTCCTTATCCATTATTATTTGGTAATGTTCACATTAAAATGCAAACAAAATACCTTTCAATGCAAAATTAAAATGCAAAATACCTTGCATTCCAAAATACCTTTCAAAGTAATCAATCAGCAAGGTTTGTTGAATACCCCCCCTTTTCTTTTTTACTAAATTTTATTAGATACTGTGAGAGGTACAAAAAAATTGCAAAATAAATGCCCTTTTCTAAAGTAACTTATCCTATCACCTACTAGTGATGACAAAATTAAGCAGAAATTACAGCCTGTTTTATGCAGAAAAACACATCAATACATGTAATTACAGAACAAAACATCTAGGTCTTTCCCATATAATCTGATAACACTTCATAAAAAGATATTTTGTTGTTATTTTTCCTAAAGGTATATTTTGAAAAATTGTTCCTTGGCCATATCCCTGCAAATGTTAAGATTCCTAAGAATGCAGGCCACGTTTATGGATTCAAGGGCTGCATTCAAGAGCTTCAAGTAAACAACAAAGAATTCTCCCTCATCGATGAAGCCCTGAGTGGGAAAAACATTGAGAACTGCCACATCCCTCGGTGTGAGCATCATCTGTGCCGCAATAATGGTACCTGTGTCAGGTATGTACTAGCCTCCTGCCCTCCAGCCAAATTCTTAAAACAACAAAACCAGCAGCACTGTCATCTGGGTGATAGAAAAGAAAGGTGGGGAACTTCCAAGTTTTTGTGTACATCACCTAGGTGATGATGTTTGCTCAAAGAAATTTATATATTGTGGTTCCAATGTCAGAAATTTCTGAACTCTGAAAACACTAGGTAACTAGACCTGATTTTGGTAATTTTAAATGGATCTAAGTATAATTTTACCAAGGTGTTCTACTCTTTGAAAACATGAATGAGAGATTATTCATTGATAATAGTTTTGGTGCATTAATTTTAGTGTTTGTTTTTGCTTCATCTTAAAAATAAATATACTTAGGTCTCTAAGATTAGAGATGGAGAAAGAATACCTATATCCATTTCTTCTTTGTATTGGCAATTTTTACTTCAAGGAGGAAATATCTTACATAGACTTTTTTCCACCTTGAAGTAAAAATTCATAATGCTTATAAGCTTAAGATCTTAATTAAAATTACTTCCTGTTCCACTAACATGTCTTAAGTGAATTGACCCTGAGGGAGTCTCATTTGGGCAGTGTAGAAAATATCCTCCAATTTCTTCAATCCTCTGAGAAATCTTTATTTCAGGGCTACAGATAATGACAGAGTGGAAGCTGAAACATGTACAGATTGTAATAATTCAAGTCAAGGAGAAATTGACCAAATCTCACAGGAACTATCTTAATTAATTCACGTCAGTGTTTCTAAGGGACAAGTTATCAAGTAGTTAATGACACTATAAATGTAAACATCTATGTGCATAGTGTGAGAAACAGAAAAATTCTATCAAAAAAGTAGGATAGGAAATGGTAGGCAGAGATGGGCTCTGAAAGTAATCACTCAAATAGAAGAAGAAAATAGATGGAGAGAACAAAATGGCAAGGCAAGACAGAGGAATGGACAGATGTGATAAAGTCAGGGTGATATATTTACCAGACAATCACAAACTGACCATAATAAACTTGAAGAAAACACATAGTGAGAAAGGAAGGTATCAGCTCTTAGAGTGTCTAAAACCTTTGCTTCTGATTAACTGTGTCTAAGTCTGTGCCTTAATTTACACATTTGTAAAATAACAACCTATATCACATAGGTAAAGTATAACAGATAAAGTTTTAAAGGATTTTAAAAGAATGAATTTTACTTGGCTATGGTCACTTGTCTGAAGGAAACAAAATCAACCCTTTACTTAGTAAGTATTCTGTTTTATAAGGAACCCATTAATAGCGATTATTTTTTAAATTGTAATAATGCAAAAATTATCCAGCAGAACAAACTTCAGAACTCTGCAGAAAAAAAAATGCATTTTTGCCTAATTAAGTGAAATAGAAACAGGATAAAGGCTTCTCCTCTTGACTTTCTAATGACTGAAACACGTGACTTGCCTTTGATCAACAGAATAACCAATAAAATAGGGTGATGAGATGTCACTTCCATGATTATGTCACACAGGATTGTGAGCAAGGAGACTCTGTCTCTTGCCAGCTTTGATAAAGTGTGAAGCAATTGGGGGAAGGTCCATGTGACAAGGCAGTGAGGGCAGCAGCAACCAGAATGGCCACTGATTGACAGCCAGCAGATCTGAAGTCCTTGGTCCTATAACTGCAAGAAACTATATTTTACCACAAATCACATATGCTTGGGAGCAGGTCTTTCCCCAACTGAATGTTGAGATGAGACCCCAACCTGACCAACACCCTGTCTGAGCTTGTGAGACTTGATACAGAGGACCCAGTGAGGCCTTCCCAAACTCCTCATTCAGGGAAACAATGAGATAATAAATGTGTGTTGCTTTAAGCTGCTGATTATGTAGTAATTTTTTGTTATGCAGCATAGAAAATAAATACCCTCTAGTTTTCTGAATAAATATCTAACATCACCAACTTGGAGAAGCAGGGAAGGGTTTGTTTTATTTTAGAACAGTAATTGTCTCAGATATTGTAAACCAGGTACATGTTAAATAAAATAAACCTCTCATTTTCATAAATTAAAAGAAACTCACATTACTTCCAATCTTGTTATTTAATATATACTTGAAAATAAAAGTCGGGATTGTCATCCTAGTAGGATAGTTATAAGCAGTCCTAGGTAGAATTATACTTTGTCTGTCGTTTCCTGAGGGACAACAAATAACCAAGGATTTTGTGAAGCAAAGATGTGTAGTCAAGACTGTCCTGCACACAAGGAGTTTTCACTCTAGCGTAGAAGTTTACCAGCTCTTCAAACCTTAGGGTGAAACTTCCCACAGAAATGTATCTCTCTTCTGTCACATACATTATTCTGGCTTTCCATATCCATTTCTCAATCTTTCAAACTCTCAAAGTTTACTCTAGAGAAATCCACTCAAATGTCAACAGACTTTGGCAAACACTATTTAAGGTCTTCCAGATCTGTACGTGCTTTCTTATGGCCAGTAAAATGGAGACATACCAGCTGTGTACCCAACAAATAAAACACTTCTTCCTATCCTATGAACAACAAGATTTCTATCTTGGTTGCCAATGCTGAACTTCCATAACCCACCCTTTGCGTCACTGCATCCAGAACACGTTGATCTATGGCACCTGTGACTTCATTTGAGCATCTCCCTGTGCATGCCAACACCATCATACACTGGAGCTGGTCAGTTCCCAAACAACAATAACAAAAAAGGACTTCTCAGAAGGATCATAAGAACAGCCCCTAGGAGATCAAAAGTTTAATACGAGAAGAGCACAGATAGTTGTCCATAGGTCCACAGGGAAAATCGTCAGAATGAGAATGCTGCTTTCCTTCTGTTCTGTCTAAAACACCAGTGCACAATCATAGCAGAGCAGTTCAGCAGTCTGTGCAGCAACCCAAAAAGAGAACGAGAATATGTACTGAAGGAGATCTCTGAGAGGCTGTGAGTACGTTCAGTACAACGAGAAGAACACAGATCAGAGAAGTAGGTCCTAAGAACCACTATCACAACCAACAATCTGCCCCCAGCAGACGCCTGCCCACACTTGGAATACAATGAGTGGTGTAAAGTTTTCCAGCCAAAAAACCAAGAGAAACTGCTACTGAGCCATGTTTTCTAATGTAGAAAACATGGATCTGAACTGGCTTAACGCCTTTGGAAACTTACTTCTCATCTATGTTGCTGGTCAAAGCCAAAGGCTCCTTTCCTCTCTGTCTGCCACATCATAAAATGAATCTCTCCAAGATCTTCCAAACTCTCTTCCAACCCTTTTCACCCTTTGAGTCTGTCCACACCATCTGACTTGATCCCACTCCTGGGCTTAGCCAGGCAGGCTTCTAAACTTCCCTTCTCTTCTCCAACTTTCCCAGAAAGGGAGATTAGATTCAAGACAGCTTTCAAAATAGCAGAGCAATTTATATAAGTTATATGAGTATTCAACATTTCTGAATCCAAAGGGGATGGATGAAATGAACTGATGGAATTCTTTTTATGTCTACAAGTTTTATTATTTTATTTCCAAAGTAATAAATCATCTATGTTCAGAATAAAAGAGTCATTATTACAAAGACAAGAAGAAAGGACTTGTACCTTTCTGCTTTCTTGTCTCAAGATATAAAGACACTAGTATTTTAAGACTCTAGCATGTGCACATGATGTATTCATTTGAAAATGTAAATAATAATTTCTCATCACAGTTTAATTGTTCTGGTCTAGGGTCTCTCATCTAAAGGTTGGGGAATGTCTCCTAATGAGGGAAAAGTGTTTCAGTCTCCAAACACATACACACACACACACACACACACACACACACACACACACCCCTGAGCATTCCAATGGGTGTCTTCTGGGAATACAAGCCCACTTTTCCCAACATGTAAAGAATAATGGTGGTTTAACAAGAGATAACCCTAAAAGAAGTGTGCTCTAGACAAGAGTAAAATGGTGAGTGAACAGAGGTTCAGTACCAGATAGAGCTAAACTTTAGGGTTCACAAAATAAAACACAGCTATATAGGTATTTATAAACAAAATCTTCACTAATTTTAGCAGCTTGGTTAATATAATTTGCTGTTAGTAAGTGCTGTTTCTATCGTACTTTGTCTATGAAAGTAATCTGCTTACAAGAAGACAAATTTCATGTTGAAAAGTCTTAAGGGGAGTGACACTTCAGCAGCTTTACTGAGCAAATGTCATTCTGCTTTGAGTACCATCACATGTTTCTGGACAGTATCCAGTGTTTTTCATTTTGTTATAAATCTGTGTTAGAATTTTCAAACCCCAGTGGTTGCTCATTTCAGAGAAATCCAAATTGCATGTACCAAAATTCAGTTTAGAAAAGTGATACAAAGGGTTATTCTGAGTACCCAAATCTCTGTGGACTTTGAACAAGCTGCTTCCAAAGGGCAAGGGAAGGTTAGAAAATTAAACAGATGACATTTAAATCACTTTCTCCTTTCTGTGTCAGATATTTTTAAGTAGGTTAAACAATAATTAAAATGGAGCATCAGGTTTGGGAATATACCCTGTATAACAACTGCACCAAGAATGTATGTCACTGACATTATAGTGAATAATTATTGAGACATGAATTTTAGACTTAGTCTAAATTCATGCCAGGAGCTAAGAATTTAGGAATGGATTTGACCATGCCTTGAAAGTCAATAATCCCTAGATGCGAATGAATGTGATCTTTCTGGATCTACTTGTTCTCTTAGCTTTGATTCATCACTAGCCAGTGCTGTCTTCCATGTGCTAGGGCAGGGTTCAGCAAACTGTTTTTGTAAAGGGACAGATAGCAAATATTTTAGACTTTGCCTCACAACTATTCAACCCTGCTACTGTAACATCAAAGCAGCCATTGACTATATATAAATAAATGGACGTGGCTGTGTTCCAATAAAATTTTATTTATAAAAATAAGTGTCTGGAAAAATTTGGTCCAAAGGCCATAGTTTGCAGATCACTGCACTATGCCGACAGATGGATAATATAGTTTTAGTCAATTAATTGACCAGGAAAGTCCAACTCAATTTAATTTTTCCATATTAAGCAATGTATACATACATACATATATAGATGGATAGATGATAGATAGATAGATAGATAGATGATAGATAGATAGATAGACAGATAGGTATACATTATAAAGCATTGGCTCACTTAATTATGGAGGCTGAGTAGTCCTACTATGTGCCACCTGCAAGCTGGAGACCAGGACAGCTGGTGGTGTAGATCCCAGTTTGAGTACGAAGGCGTGCTGATGGCAGAAGGTCAAAGTCACAGCTCAGAGTCAGACAGAGAGAAATCCCAGCCTTCCTCCACTTTTGTTCTGCTCAGACCCTCAGAGGTGTGGGTGAGACCCACCCCATTGGGAGGGGCCAGCTTCTTTACTCAGTCTACCAATTCAAGTACTAATGTCTTCCGTAAACAGACCCATAGACACACCCAGAAATAATGTTTAGCCAGCTATCTGGGCATCCTGTGACCAATCAAATTGACACATAAAATTAACTGCAACAAGAACCTCAGAAAAATGTATATGTGTTTCTTAACACTAGGTAACTTTCATTGCCCTCTGTGTCCAGTGAGAAGAGAAGTAAAAGCTTGTTTCTTTCATTCTTTTCTTTCAATCCATTTTTCCCTATTATCTCATTTCATAGACTTTTTTTTATATTGTCAGGTGAAAAGAAGTCATTTTTCATGATTTCTGAGGTATTTAGTTTTCAAATCATTTAGCACTTCAAAATGAGGTAGGAGCCATAAATTGAACTTGAAATTGCAATAGTGACAACTACTACAGAACACAATGAATCTGGGTATTGTGTACTAATTTTTGCATCTGTTCTGTAGTGAGTGATGACACCCCACAAATGTCCACTTGTCTTCACCGTCATGTCACAGTGACATGTAACTAGGCAAAACTACTGAGAACTTTTAGTTAATACTCTGTATCCTGAAAGATTACCCCTAATCCAGTCCAGCAGTCTACCCAAGTCCTCTAAATACCAAGGGGGAAAAGTGCCTATTTCATATCAATTTTTCATCCCACATTTAGACTAATAACATCTTCAAATATTTAACCCCTCTTCTTAGTTGCTGTTCTGTCTGCATTCAACATGTTTGAAATTGTCCTCAGGATTTAAATGTCTCTTGTACTAGAGTACTACTTTGTATTTGGTTAGATTATTCTCATGTGTAAAAGTTTGCTGAACATCGAAACATCTCAGCTGTAGGTGACCCCTACTGCTCAAACAAGGGGAAAAGGGAAAATGTCCCACTAATTTTCACATAAAAACTTAGAAGCATATGTGGTGTTCCCATTTCTTTAATTGTGTTAATTAATTGTGCATTTACAACATTTATCCATGTACTCCATTCATGGAAAGCAGTTTAACCTTTATGGGGTGCAAATACAAACAGTTTTATTTTTCTCCTTTCACGATGTCAAACATACTTTATGGGTTCCCTTTACTTTCCCTTAACAGAATATCATGCAGGTTCATGTTCACATATTAAAAGCATATGGTTCAACATCCTCCAGTTTAAAACTTCTAACTCATATCCAGTTGGGCTGTCTCCTATCCCCTGCCTAGTTGGATGGACCCCCAGCTCAAGAGCTTGAACAGGAAAAGAATATGATGTGTTCTGCCTGATGCCTCTCTATCCCTCTTCTGTTTCCAGTTTCTCCAGACTTGGGGCTATCTTGGGGCAGAAGGGATTTAATTTTAAGGATTAAAAGGCTTTCTTATTTTTTTATTCAGCTTATTTTATTGAAGTATAGTTGATTTACAATGTTGTGTTAATTTCAGGTGTACAGCAAAGTGATTCAGTTATTCATACATATATATCTGGGGGTTTTTTTCAGATTCTTTTTCCTTATAGGTTATTACAAAATATTGAGCATAGTTCCCTGTGCTATACAGTAGGTCCTTGTTGGTTATATATTTTACATACAGAGGTGTGTATATGTTAATCCCAAACTGCTAATTTATCCCTCCCTCCCTTACGGTTACTTTGGTAACCATAAGTTTGTTTTCTATGCCTGTGGGTCTATTTCTATTTTACATATAAGTTCATTTGTATAATTTTTTTTTAGATTCCACATATAAGTGATAACATATGATTTTTATCTTTGTCTGACTTACTTCACTTAATATGATAATCTCTATGTCCATCTTATTGCTACATATAGCATAATTTTGTTCTTTTTTATGGCTGAGTAATATTCCATTGTATGTACGTGTATATATGTAAATATAAATATAAATATAAATATATATATATATACACACATCACATCTTTATCCATTCATCTATGGATGGACATTTAGGTTGTTTCCATGTCTTGGCTATTATGAATAGTGCTGCAATGAACATTTGGGTGCACATATCTTTTCAAATTATGGTTTTCTCCAGATATATGCCTAAGAGTGGGATTGCAGGATCATATGGTAGCTCTATTTTTAGTCTTTTAAGAAACCTCCATACTGTTTCCCATAGTGGCTGCACCAATTTACATTCCCACCAACAGTGTAGGAGGGTTCCCTTTTCTTCACACCCTCTCCAGCATTTATTATTTGTAGACATTTTGATGATGGCCCTCCTGACCAATATGAGGTGATACCTCATTATAGTTTTGATTTGCATTTCTCTAATAATTAGTGATGTTCAGCATCTTTTCATGTGCCTTTTGGCCAGCTGTATGTCTTCTTTGGAGAAATGTCTATTTAGATCTTCTGCCCATTTTTTGATTGGGTTGTTTTTTTGATATTGAGCTGTATGTACTGCTTGTATATTTTGGAGATTAATCCCTTGTCAGTTGCATCATTTGCAAATATTTTCTCCCATTCTGTGGTTTGTCTTTTGTTTATGATTTCCTTTGCTGTGCAAAAGCTTTTAAGTTTCATTAGGTGCCATTTGTTTATTTTTGTTTTAATTTCCATTACTCTAGGAGGCAGTTCCAAAAATATATCACTACAATTTATGTCAAAGAGTGTTCTGGGGGCTTCCCTGGTGGCACAGTGGTTGGGGGTCTGCCTGCTGATGCAGGGGACGTGGGTTCGTGCCCTGGTCCAGGAGGGTCCTGCATGCCACGGAGCAGCTCAGCCTGTGAGCCATGGCTGCTGAGCCTGTGCGTCTGGAGCCTGTGCTCCATAATAGGAGAGGCCACAGCAGTGAGAGGCCCACGTACCACAAAAAAAAAAAAGAAAGAAAAAGAAAAGAGTGTTCTGCCTATGTTTTCCTCTAGGAGTTTTATAGTATCTGGTATTATATTTAGGTCTTTAATCCATTTTGAGTTTATTTTTGTGTGTGGTGTTAAAGAATGTTCTAATTTCATTCTTTTACATGTAGCTGTCCTGTTTTCCCAGCACCACTTATTGAAGATACTAAATTTTATGGAAACACAAAAGAGCCCAAATAGCCAAAGCAATCTTAAGAGAGAGCAATGGAGCTGGAGGAATCAGGCTCCCTGACTTCAGACTATACTACAGAGCTACAGTAATCAAAGCAGTATGGTAATGGCACAAAAACAAATAGAGATCAATGGAACAGTATAGAAAGCCCAGAAATAAACCCAGGCGCTTATGGTCAATTAATCTATGACAAAGGAGGCAAGAATGTACAAAGGTTTTCTGATTAACTGGTGCCATTATGGTTTTGTATGTTCTCCCTATAACAGAAGTTCAGTCCTGGGTGTCTTGACACACATGTGTGTGAGTATTCGTCAAGCCCTGCCCAAGGGGCCACTCCCTGGCACAGCTTCCTGAGGGGCAAAGTTCTCTGGTTTGCTCCTCCCAGACTTACATTTTACCTGCTAGTGCCCCCTTGCCCAGTAGCAGAACTGGTTTACTCTGAAGCTAATGAAGCATAGAGGTTTCCACCCTTGCACATGTCCTTCTGAGACCTGGGAGATGCTAGGAATTGCAGTGGCTTTTTAATAGTCCTCTTTCAGAGCAGAAACGAGGCTGCAATCAGGAACCATTTCCATGTAAGAATTTCCTATGAAGAGCCTAAAGAGATTTCAGAGAGACAGCTAAATCTCTTTGTTTCCCTGTAATTCATTGTGATTTCTTTTCTCATTGTAAATAAATAAGTTTGTATATGTATTTTTGAATCCTTTTTTTATAAAGGATCAAAAATTATATAAGCTGTGTGCCCCATAAAATCTAGACTAACATTTGCCCCTCTTAGGCCGGGTCTTGGCTAAGGAGGTAACTCAAAGCACGTATCAAAGGTTAATTTTCAAAAAGTTATAAACCTGACTTTCATACAAGTGTATAGTGAACACATGCCAAAAATTATTTATCTCATTAATGACAGAACCAGTATGTTGGTAAGGCTGATTCAAAGAGAATTCAGGAGGCTGAGCATATATAGGCACAGAATGAAAGCTGAAATAAGATCACTAGGTTAGAGGCAATACTCATTAGTATCCTACAAAGGAATAAAGTGTAAATTTGTGGTTGTCTTTTCTACCAATCTGTACTCATTTGCATCTCCATCAGACATAATTTTACAAGTTAGCATGTAACTTCCCAGAGTCTGGGCCTAATCAATAGTAAATAGTGAGCCAAATAAAAATTCATTTTTCTAGAAAATTACATAATCCTTGAGCAGGCCTATTAGAAAACACCCTAGTATGATATTAATAGAACACATAGTTATCTTTTTGCTTTATTTCTAAGTTTTGAACATTTTCTAAACACCAGCCCCTTTCCACATCACCAAGAGATGGGAGTCACAGGTGCTTCAGTGTTAACCACCCCCCACCCCCTCACTATCCTGAATGTTCAGCAAGCTGGAGGTGACCATAAGCAAGACAGTATTAAGAAGAATAAACTCATTTAGTCTTCCATGGCGTGAAAAGCAAATATACCAATGCTATGAGTAGGAAAAAAGAAAAATGTCTCCTTACCACTTAGACTAAACGCAATGCATCACAACATAGTATTTTGGTAATTTTTTTCTATTTTTTTTCCTGGAATACCCATGTTTAGAGGTTATTTTAAGTTGAGTCTACTTGATTAAAATAGGATTTGTGTCTCTTTCACGCCACCAGCATGGCAGAGCACCTCTTTGGTGTGAAGTAGTGTGAACATGGGATTTACAAAGAAGGATAAGACATGATATCATTGTCTACATACTCTTTTGCTTATGCTAAGGGCTGTGGAATAAAATGAGTTTTTTCACTTATACATACAAAGTGCAACCTTAGGTTAAAACAGCCCAGATTTCATAGCTGTTTTTTATCTTTTTGATCTCATTTCTTCCCCCACTCTACAAGTGCCAGGTATGGTTAAAATGGATTGATTTGGGGTCATTTATTTTTGCTTGGAGAGTGTGACTGAAGCTGCAGGGTTTTTAGTTGCTTACAAAAGTCAATCACGTATTTGGAAATCATAACTCTCACCAACGTACCACTGTAAGTGTCACAAGTTTCTTGGTAAAGTACAAATGCAGTTTAAATTGATTTTCTAACCACTTTTATTACTGCCATCCTTGAGTGTAGCAACAAGGGTTGGGCATTTGTTCTTCTGGGGCAGAAAGCATTTCAGTCCTCCGCAGAGTTTCATTAAAGTCGTGATTCCAAATACAATGGTATTTAAATGAGAACAAGTAAGATTAAACGTGGAAAAAGTTGTATCCTTTACACCAAATTTGAAAAGTCTCAAAGAGTTAAATACTTCAAGATTTGACCAATGGGAAAAGACCACTATCAAATTCCACACATAGTTTTTACATCATATTTATGCAGGAAGGTCAAACAAGTAGGGGGGAAAAATCTCATCTTCAATTTTCTCTACCCTTAGGTAACAATACATGGAGAAGTCATTTACCCTGATTGATCTTCTTGGGCATAAGAGACCTCTCTGACCTAAATCCCATCTGAAAACCATCTTTCCTCTCCGTTTCTTATAAAATACTAACATTTTTTTCTCTACTTCAAGCAATAAGCAAGCAAAATATGAGCTGCTAAGATGCTATCCTTGACTGTTCTACTTAAAAAACTATTTGTTAATGAGTTTTCAGTAGGGAATTATGTGGTAAAACCTGTTTGTTTTGTAACTAGAAGTATTTGTTCTTATTTAAATCTACATGGTTTACCACTTACAGATTGCATCCGTGCATACACGTGTGCATGCACACACACACACACACACACACACACCAAGGATTTAGTAAACTGTGCTAATCACTCTGATTTTTACATATAATTAAATATCACACTTAAAATTGTGTGAAAACCTTGACAGACAAAGTAAAAACAGAGCAAAGTTAAAGCTGGAGTCAAATGTGAGAGCTCCAGACTCCCTTGGCTTAGATTTATGAAATGCTTTAAATAATTAATTTAGGAAAGAAACAAACCAATCCTTTTGGCTCAGCAGTAGACAAAGTTCCAAGCCTTACATTTTGTTCCTGGTCCATTTGCTGACACATTACGTACCTTAGGAAAATTGCTTAACCTTTAGTCTAAGAAAATGAAGTGAAACTTTTTCCCACCTGCCTACCTAAAGCCCAAGTGATTTGGAGCCGAAAGTTAAAACTTGCTAAAGACTTGAGAATACAAAGACTAGATGGAAAAACACCAGGAAATAAATTTGGTTATTGTTTATTGACATTAAAATGCAATAGTGGCTTCAAGCAAGTACTGTCTACATATTAACACTGCTAATTGCCATTAACTTAACAATCACCAAGTGTTTTTCTTTTGGAAAATGATATAATGACATTGTTCTGATGTGATTTCATTTTAAAATGATGTTAATACTTAAAGTATCTTTGGAAGATAGATTCAGATTTCTGTTTCACAAATGGAAAAATGTTGTGTGAGTTCAGAGATTTGTTCAACACTGATGATAAAGACAGGATAAATCACTACTGTCTAGACTTTAAGTCAATGCTCTGTCCCAAGCTTTGCAATATAAATCAACTACCTGCTCCATCACACAAAAAACTTAGTTGTCCAAATTAAGTGATTCAGTAACCATTTTCAGCAGTTCTCTGACTTGAGAATTACAATTAAAGTCTCAGCTATCTATAAAAATTACAGCTTCCTCATTGCAGGTAAGCCCAACAGGCAGGAGGTCTGTGTCCCACCGTTACTCTTAAGTAGACCACCAACCATTTCTGGATATCACTTCCATCATTTTTGTAAAGAGGGGATTAAGCTAGACGGGAATTTCTAAAAATATTTTTCAAGATATATTAATAAGCATTCCTTAGGAAAAGAACGGGGAGACAGCAATTCTTTAAGATATATTCATAAAATATACCATTTCATATTCCCCTCTTGGAGTTTCACAACATATTTGAAGATGTTAAAGAAGTCCTATGAAATATAGCCCATTTAACTCTACTTCAACTTCATAGAAGTTTCTAAACTAATTTCATCCCCAAAAATATTTTTCCAGAAATACCTATTCCCATCACACAGTACACTCACTTTCTCAGAAGCAATGTGAGTGCCTTATGATACAAAGTTCAACAAGTGAGATTTTTTCTACTCTTAAAAGAGTTCCAAAGCAGAAGATAGCACAACAGTTGGGACTATAAGTAGGTTTTGTATGCTACAATACCAAGAATCCTTATTCATGCCTAACTCACCTTTCCATAGGTTTCAATGTATGCAACTTTCTCTTTTTAGTCCTGCATTAATAGGTCTAATGATAAATACAGTTTAAATTCAATAGAACTGACAGAAAATCATGTCTAAATTTTGGAGTTTAAGTGTTGAGTTAGGAAATTATCTGGACATTAGAACTCTCTAGTAAGATCATACCTGAATACTCACCTAACTCATCTCCTTCCCCTCTGCTCTCTCACTAATGCTTTGGGGCTTTTTATTTCCTTCCCTAATCTACCCATCCACACAGAAATAAAAGCTAAATCCTCAAAATTGTTTTAGTCCTAAATGTGAGCCATAAACATTTATATCCATGATGGCAGAGCAACATTTTCTGCTCCCAAGATGGAGAGAGGACAGCACTGGGGAAGGGTGGTGGGGAGGGGAGGGTCAGGATGGAGTGGAGGGGACTCAGTGCCTCACTGGCCCTGGGACCACCTACTATCAGATTCAGGAGTCCTGAGAGCTTGAAATTTCCCTTGAGCAGAGGGTGAACCACTTGTACAACTAGACAGGGACACAGACATGAATGGACACTTGATGTCCAGATGAGGAGGAACTGCTCAGAGCCACTGGGTCCCCCCCGCACCAGGAGTCAGGGGGGCCTAACCCCAAGACTCAATTTCATATCTGCTCTTCTGTGTGATGTGTGTACATTTATCTTCCCTGAGTGTCTTTTCTCATCTGACTAGAGATCACCCAGACATTTCTAAGTAAAATTTGTCTAAGAATCTAAAGGCCCTTCTGATGCTATTGTTTGAAGTCTAGAAGTATAATACCTAATTTAAGTATTAAGGGAAATCTAAATGCCTGCTGATTTAAATATATTGAGAAATATTTTCTTATTTTATACTCTACCATTGTGTATGTTGAACATCTATTTCTGTGCCGATGGAGGATAATTGAGAAGATCTTTAAATATTGTGGTCAGATGAAGTAAAAATTCAGGTAATGCTAGGTTGGGGCAAGTTACATTGACAGATAAGTTATTCTCAACGTGGAACAGCTGAAAAGATACTTGGATGTTCTGGGAGTTCAGTTTCTAATGCTGGCCTTGACTTTCTATTGTCTGGTCTTATTTTACAACTTTGTAGGGGCAGAGGTTAACTTGTAGATTTTTCTCAGCTAGAGATGAAAATAATTTTTTTCCGAAGGAAAAGTACTCTAAATGGATGTTAACCAGCTTCATATCTAATCAAGCAGTCTTACCTTAATATTGCTTCTTAAATATTCTTTAGTTTTGATACCTTACTGATTCCCTTATTAATAACTGAGTTAAAGATAACCTTGACATGAATTCATATTATATTTGCATGAGAGTCATAACTTCACTGGTATAAACTATACTTTATCAGACTTGCTTGTTCATTTTCCTTTCCTTCATCATTTTTATAGAAAACAAAGTAGATGAAAATGGAGACCAAAAGAGGAAATAGTCACAACAAAGAAGGAGAAAGGCAATGTCAACCCTCCTGCCCCAGGGCTGAGGAGAGAAGCATCGCTTCTTCCTACTAGCAGGCTGTGCTAATCATCCCATAGATCTTCCCTCCTGGGGGCTGTACAGCCCGCGTCCCAGGCGTGAGGCCACGGCATTTGCACAGCAAGCTGCACGCTGGACAGGGTCTGCACCAGAGGCTTGATGCTCTGATGCTGCTGTCTTGAAACTCTCCATGTATTGTCTTTGATTTTGGCTTTTGCAAGTGAAGTAAGGAGAGAGAGCGGGGCATGTGCCAGGGCCCTGGAGTCCTGCATTCCCACACTCCCCAGGTCTCCAGAAAGAGTTCTCCAGCACCTGCCTCCCGGTCTCCACTGCCTCCACTCCTGGCAAGGCCCTGGGTGTGGGTGCAGGGAGCATCATGATTGGGTACACAACAGCATTAGACAGCAGAGAACATGGTAACAGCAGGGGAGAGAGTCGACCAGAGAAAGTGCAAAGCTCTTTTTCTGTTTTTTGAACAAGGGTCTCTGCCTTTTCATCTTGAACAGGGTCCCACAAATTATGTGGCTGCCCTATGGGAGTGAATATGGGGTTCTCAAAGACACGCTGGTTGCTGTCCAATCCCCACATACTTGGAGTGACCCCTGCAAATATACTGAGGCAAGAATGATGGGAAAGGCAGGGTTTTCCATTTGTCATTGATCCTCCAATCTTTATTTAGCTTCAAATCTTTGCTTTATTTTAATCATAATGATACTGCTTAGAGAACAAAATAAATCCCAATAATTCTGCTTGAGGTAATTTAAGGAGCCCATAACAATGAAAGGGATAAGGGATTAAGAATATTTATCACCCTCTGTTAGTTAATACCAAAACCATTGGGATATTCTTTTTGCCCAGAACTTATATATTAGAAATGAAAACAACAAAAAATCCTCAGGCTCTCTTTTAAAGCCCAGACTTATAAAAACCAGGTTAGAAATATCTTGAATTTCCTTTTCTGAGGTTTTCATGGATTTTGTGTTATGAAATCGTTCTCAGACAAGGAACAGATCTGTTTAACAAGCATCTATACAGAGCACCTACTATATGCTAGTCATTTTGCAAGGCATCAAAAAATAGCACAATAAATAAATCATAAACCTTAACACTCAAGAAGTTTAAGGGGGATGAAAATGCCACAATATAATGTATAAGTGCTGGTCTCAAGAACTGTGCATATTGATGTGCTACTGAGAAATGTGTCACTGTGAAGCCACGGCACAAGCACAACATAAACAGAAGTGGAATACATGGACTTCATGCTGTACACCTTCACAACAAGCTCAGTTTTGATACATTGCACCTTTAGGTAAATATTATGTGAAACTCATGCACAACCCAAAGCACATTTCGTGTAATATAGACTTAGTTTTCACATATTCCTACTGAGTTCCTCTCCTCTTCAATTTACATTACTGACAAAAACATCTAAAACTGCCAAGTAAGGAAAAACTCCAATGAAATGTCTCAACTGGCTGGCATGGCTGACTGGAGACTCAATAGTGGTGAACATCATCCCTTTTGAGCCCGTCTGGGGGAGCTTTTTACTGGAAGGAAGACTGCAGTTTATCAGGGGTCATCTGGCAGGAGAGATATTTATTAAAGTTTTGAGAAACCTCTGGAATATTCTATCTTCACCTTTCTACCCTTATAGAACAGGGGACTGCAGATCTCACAGCTAATATTCAAACTGAAATTGGACCACATAGATATGTGAAATCAACTTGACATCAAAGGTTATCCATCCTCCCACACTTGCTTTTCCTGCTCCCATCTCAATATCATAGGTGCTTTTATTTTTTCATTCACTTTTTAGAATAAGAAAAAATAAATGCTTCCATATATACCCGTGTGTTTTTCCCCTTTTTGATGCATCTGCAAACCCAGCTGTAATTCTTTTCTTATTTCTCAGATGTAGACAAATAAGCTACGAGCAAGACTACAAAAATAAAGGATCTTATTTGTCCTTGAAAATATGATGGTGTGAGCTACCACATCTTTGTTTTAAACTAAAGCTCCTGTCTAATCTCTGCATCCATAATACTTTTCTGATATCTAAGTCTTTTTCAGAGAATATTCCTAGAAGAAAACAGAGAAATGTCAAACTGAAGTAGCCTCAAAGAGCAGATATAAATATGGAAGATATGTATAGAAGGCACACACGTCTCTTCATTAGAAAAGTCTCCTTTTATTATAATTAGAGAAAGCAGAATTTTAAAAAAAAAATAGAATGTGGCAGTAATTCCAATGGCACTTGTGACAATACAGTCTTATGTAACCTAAAACTAAAGAGCAAATCAATCTCATCAAAAGCTGCTGAGGAATTTTTTAACTTACTCTGCTGCTTAAAAGCTATGTGATTTGGGGCAAGTCATTTCACCTCCCAAATCCTCGGTTTCTTGCCCATAAGATGAAGAAGATCTAAACGCTGGCTGGGCCAACTCCGCAGTGCTATAAGAGGCTGAAACAAAGTTACGTGTGTGGAAATGCTTTAAACCGCAAAGCCTCAACCAGATGCAGGGACATTTTATTATATAGGTGCAGGATGCTGAAAAAGAGAGAATGTGAAGGCTCTTTTTGATTTGAACAAGCAGCTTCTATACTGCCCGTGGGGATTAATTACAGACTTCCCACGTCTCCAAATATTCACAGATTTATTTAAATAGTGAGAGTCAGAACCTACTGAAACATGGTGAGTTGTCAGGAAGTCCAAAAAAATTATCCAGCCTTGCTTAATACTCACTTGTGTCAGACTCACATCCATGCTTTGATGCAAATATTCAGAGCAAGGTAGCTTCCTGTGATTCCTAGAATATCACCTGTGTCATTGAGTCACTGCCTCTCTCTTCCCTGCAGAGAAATCCCTGGGTGTGGCTACATCTGAGTTTTAAAGACATGTCCTGTTGTCATCTCTAACTACATGGATTACCTCTACACTATTTCCAGATGACCATGAGGTTGGGGGCAGAGAGAATAATAGTAAAAATAACTGGCATCTTTAATTGGTTACACTGTCTTAATTATTCTATATGCATTGTTTCAACTTACCTTTGCAATAATGCAATAAAGTTCCTTCTATGGCTATCTCCATGGTATTTATGGCAAAAGCTAAGACACAGGGAGGTTAAGCAATCTATCCAAGGTCACACCGGTGGTGGAGGTGGGTTTATGATTCAGGCAGGCTGCTTAACCTCAGCTCTACACTGCATCCAATGGGAGGT
This sequence comes from Monodon monoceros, assembly GCF_005190385.1. Lineage (NCBI taxonomy): Eukaryota > Metazoa > Chordata > Mammalia > Artiodactyla > Monodontidae > Monodon > Monodon monoceros. The sequence goes on along the minus strand of NW_021703771.1, from coordinate 734,485 downwards.
TCTACTGAAATGACTCATTGCTGTTGCTGTTGTTTGGGCAGCTACCACTTTTGAAGTGCTTTACTATGTTTTGTGAATGGTGCTGAGTACTCTATCTCATTAGTTGATGTACCTTTTTAGAGGAGACATTACAGCCTCTATTTTACACAATAAGGAAACTGAAGCTCAAAGAGGTTAAACACCTTGTTGAAGTTTGTAGAATAAGTGTCATAGTGACTTAGCTGGGATTTTAGCCCAAGTCTGTTTGAATCCTATGCCACTTGTTCTTTCAATAATGTTTTCTTAAATCCTCATGATCCTTTTCATGTGGTACGCATGACATCTTCTGTACAAGCTCCATCTTCTGGATCTAACTTACCCCTTCTTCCTAGCTCCCTGCGACAAGAAGATTCTGGCTATTTCCCCAGATCATACAAACACCAAGGCAGTTCCAAAAGCTAAACCATGGAGCTATTTACATTTTTACTGAAGTCAGTCAATCAATCTAACTGACACAGCTACCATGCTCTTCTCCACAAGAAAACGATTTAGGCAGTAGTTGGAGCTGGGATGACTAGAGGTTCTGCTAGTGAACGGGTAGTTACACACTGCCCTGCAGACCCCTGTGGTGACCAGTGGACTCTTAAGAAAGAAGGACAGTTTGGTGCCTGAGTGCTTGGTAAAAGGTCAGGCCTTCCCTGCTCATCAAAACTGAAATGAATTTTGAATTTTTGAACCATTCTGTTAAAATGAAAAACAAACCACTTAAAAATAAGAATTAAAACAGTGCATAGGGCTTCCCTGGTGGCGCAGTGATTGAGAGTCCGCCTGCCGATGCAGGGGACACGGGTTCGTGCCCCGGTCCGGGAAGATCCCACATGCCGCGGAGCGGCTGCGCCCGTCAGCCACAGCCGCTGAGCCTGCGCGTCCGGAGCGTGTGCTCCACAACGGGAGAGGCCACAACAGTGAGAGGCCCGCGTACCGCAAAAAAAAAAAAAACAGTGCATAAATATTAACTGTTAGATTGCTGGGGCAGCAAAGCCTACATTTGAACACATAGGTGTCACCCTGTCTTGTCTTCTGCCAGTTGCTGTAATAAAGATTGGAAAATGACAGAATCCCTGTCTTCCTGACTTTTGTACAGGAACCAAGCTTGTGACAGTAGCTACCCAGCACAAAGGAAGAATCCCACCCTATACATAGCAAATACATGAATAGAAAGGCTCTCATAGACCAAAAGCATTCTGCTAGCCCAGGCAAGGGGATGCTAAGTATTTATCCCCAAGCCATTAAAAAGAAAAATTAGCCCACCCTAGTAAATGCTTTTAGAAGGATCCAAAACCAGATAATAAAAGCAGTACAAGCAGGCTTACTGGAATAGGAAGTGTCCGTGAAGCTAAGCTAAGCGGAAGTGCAAGGTATTCACTGTGCTGGAAAGATTGTTTTTCCTTTAGAAACCTGGCAGCCTCTGCTGGCATAACATGACAGCAGTTGCCTAACCTGATTGGCTCTGTTTTCTTTTTTCTATGGCTCTGTCTACTGTAGCCTGAAATTGTCATTTTACTTGACTAAGTGGTAAATCACAAGCAATAAAGGAGCTGGTTGTAGTTTTAATTGTGCTAACAAGAGGAGAAGTGTGAGGGGGAAATTCATGTTTCACTCTAGTTGCCTTATACTTGTGGATCTGGTGTTTCTGGTGTGACTTACGCTGCTTCAAGGCTCAGAGCTACATTGTAAAGTCGGTTTCAGCTTCAACAAATCCTGTACAGGTCCTGCTGTGTCCCCCTTAATGGCAGGACTGGTGGATTCCATCTGTGAGGAAGCAGGCATTGCATATGAACAACCACAGGGCAGAGGACAAAGCAGAAAAGAAAGGCAATTCAACAATTCCTTTTCTTTTTCATGCGTGGTGTTTTTTGTTTCTTTTAAACACTGAGGATGGAAATCAGTGAGTGCTTTAGAAAGAAATAATTTGTACTGTGGAATTGGAAAAATGATTATTTGATGTTCTATATTCATATGCTTAAAAGCAAAATGCTTTTGCTTAATGTAATAACAGGCTTTAAGATCTGAACTAATCTTGCTTCGACACATCACCTTAAGAAACAGTGGGCTTCTTGAGCTGCTGAGCTTTACTCTCGTTCTAGGTTTGTTTAACCTGATGTGAACATAAGTTTATTCTAGAGAAAGAGTCCACTGAGAATACATAAGTACTTCGATTTTACCTCAAATTAAAATGGGAGAAGGAACCAAACTTCCCTTGAAAAAAACCTGAGAGTTATTGTTTTTTAAATTGGCCCAAAGGTAGAACAATATTCTCTTTATATTCTGTTTCTCTAAACTGGATTGAATCTTCCACTGAGCAGAGTAACAAAACCGGTAATGACTTACTGCCACCTACAGATGGGAGATAAGTCTGCTGGTAGCAAAAAAGGTGAGCCTGGGGTTCACACTGAAGTCTCACAGGTCACGGAACAAGATCTCACAGGTATGAGGTGCAGGAGATGAATACATCCCCACTCATGGTAATTGGATTGTGCTTGTAGTTTATGAGATTTAAATGAAATTAGAGCTAATAAAAAGCAGATTCTCCAACAGTATGTTCAAGTCATTTTCTTCTCCTAAAGGTTTTTTCTTAATGGCCATGAGTTTTTAGTTACTACAGGAGAGGAAGAGAACCTCTGATCTGTGACAAGCCCTGTGCCAGCCAACGTTTGCAGCAAGCTGTCACCTCCGCCACAGCGAGAATGCTGCTTCTCCACCCTGGGGACAGGCTGCTTTGGGGCACAGAGTTGTGTCATCTCTGGGTCACTACTCCTTGAAGCCACATACTCGTAATTTTGGGGGGTCATATTTGAAGTATCTCAGACGTCCTTGCCCACACTTCTCAGTGTGTAACTAATTGGAACATTTATTTTCCCTTGTATAAAATATTCTTGCTCTTATTTTTCAGTCCATTTAATCATTCGCTTCCTTTCATAAAATGAGTTCCTATGGCTTTGCTGTTTCACTTGGTGTTTCACATTTCAAACAAGTATTTATTACATTTTTCCAAGTCTAAATGTTGAGTTGAAAAAAGATAAATAGAATATACAGGGAGATATTTTTGAAGAAACATTGGAGATCATCTAAGAAGTAAAAGGTAATGGCTGAGAACAGAATAACACTTTAAACTTATACAGTGCTGTATGTCAATAAAACTGGAAGGAAAAAAAAGAGGGAAAGAAAGAAAGAAAGAAAGAAAGAAAGAAAGAAAAAGAAAGGGAGAGAGAGAGAAAGAAAGGGAAAATTAGGGCATATTATGTGCTAAACACCACAGTAAGAGAATTATCTTCATTATATCTATGTCTTATAACAATCCTGCAAGTAAAACCTATAGTTTAACAGATTAAGAAAGCTGGAAAACTTGCTCTCGGCCAGTAAATTCTAGCTTTGGATTCTGAGCCTAGATTTACATGACTCCAAATCAGACGATCCATCTAGAACTCATTGCTTCTCATTATTAGTTCATGGTAGAGATGAGGCTAGAACTCAACTTCAGACTGCCAAGCAATTAGTGGAATCAGAAACCCTTTCCCTTATACCATGCTGCTCCTATACCTCTGTTTAAGCTTCCCATGACTATTTGGGATCCTTCTTCTCTATTAAACTTTGAAGCTCCTCTGAACTACTTCTAGGTCCTCTTCTCATTATGCCCTACTTCCTCTCCAAGATGATCCCATCCATTCCTGTAAGTGCAAGAGTCACCTACCCGCTTGCAATGCCCATTTTGATCATCCTTGTTGTATAAACTGATTGCCAACTTGAGTTGGATGTCTCAAAGGCAGACAGCCATCTTCCTTCTTTAGTGGATAGCAGCACCACCTTCCCAGCTAACCAAGCCAGAAGACTAAGAGTAACCCTCTATCCCCTCTCTTTCCCTCTCCGCCACTGAAATCCAGCAGTAAATCCATTTCATTCAACATTTAAAATATATCAAAGGCCACACACTCTTCACCTCCACTGCCATGAACCAAGTCAAGATCACCATCTTCTATTTTATATATAGTAGTTTGTACCTGCTAATCCCAAACTCCAAACTTATACCTCTTCTACCCCCTTTCCCCTTTGGTAACCTTAACTTTGTTTTCTATGTCTGTGAGTCTGTTTCTGTTTCGTAAACAAGGTCATTCAACATGGTCCTACTGTATAGCACAAGGAAGTATATTTAATATTCTGTAATAAACCGTAATGAAAAAGAATATGAAAAAGAATATATATGTGTGTGTGTGTGTGTATATATATATATGTGTGTGTGTGTGTGTGTATGTATAACTGAATCACTTTGCTATACGCCAGGAACTAACGCAACATTATAACTCAACTATACTTCAGTTAAAAAAAGGATCATCATCCTAACAGGCACAGGAAAAGATGCTCAACATCACTAATTATTAGAGAAATGCAAATCAAAATCCCAATGAGATATCACCTCACACCTGTCAGAATGGCCATCATCAAAAAGTCTACAAATAAATGTTGACAAGAATGTGGAGAAAAGGGAACCCTCTCGCACTGTTGGTGGGAATGTAAATTGGTGCAGCCACTGTGGAAAACAGTATGGAGGTTTCTTAAAAGACTAAAAATAGAGCTACCATATGATCCAGCAATCCACTACTGGGTACATACCTGAAAAAATGAAAAACTAATTAGAAAAGGTACATGCACCCCAATGTTCATAGAAGCATTATTTACAATAGCCAAAGTACGGAAGCAGCCTAAGCAGCATCAACAGACAAATGATTAAAGAATATATATACAGTGGAAGGTTACTCAGCCATAAAAAAGAATGAAATTCTGCCATTTGCAACAACATGGATGAAGCTAGAGTGTCTTATGCTTCGTGAAATAAGAGAGAGAAAGACAAATACTGTATGTTATCACATATATGTAGAATTTTGAAAATGAAACAAATGAAGCTATTATTTATAGCAAAACAGAAACAAACTCACAGATATAGAGAACCAACTAGTGGTTACCAGTGGGGGGAGGGAAAGGGAGGGTGTCAAGGTAGGGGTAGGGGATTAAGAGACACAAACTACTATGTGTGACATAAGTAAGCAACAAGGATATATACTGTCCAGCACGTGGGGATATAGCCATTATCATGTAATAACTTTATATGTAGTATATTATATAAAATATTGAATCACTATGCCATACACCTGAAACTAATAAAATATCATAAATCAACTATACTTCATTGTTTAAGAAATCATTTTGGAGACAATCAGGAAAAAAATCACCATGTTCTCTTACCTCGACTACTGCAACAGCTCCTAACTGGTCTCCCTGACTCTTAACTTGCACCCTCCCATGAATTGTCCAGCCAGCAACCTAAATAGTCTCTTTAAACTACATTTTTAACACTCTTCCAAATATACTTAGAATCAGCTTCAAACCTCTTACTGTGTCTTGAGAGGCCCCGTGTGGTCTACCAATGGCCAAATCTCTGGCAGCTCTTTGTGCCAACTACTCTTGCTCACTGTGGCTGCTTGACAGTTGCTAAAACAAGGCAAGTTCACAGCAACCTCAGAACCTTCCCACTTGCTGTTCCCTGGACCTGCAGTAGGCTTCCCATAACTCTTACCACAGGAGGATCATTTTGTTGTTAAACTTCAGTTCAAAAAATCCCCTTCTTAACGAAGCTCTTACAGAAATCCATCTAACTTCTGCCCCCACATCACTACAACAATTATTCTCTCCCTTCTCTAGACTTACTTCTTCTGTGATGCCCTTCACAATCTATATTTATACTATTATTTCTCTTTTTTACTTGTTAATGGTATGTCTCTTCTGGTAGACTACTCATTCTGTAGGGATGGAACCATACCTGTATTAGTCACTATTTATTCCTGGCACTTAATACAGGCCTGGACTGTTTTCAATGAATATTTGCACTCCATGAAAATTTGTTGACTAAATAAATTATATTAGTTGGTGATAACAGTAGATTTGAGTCCCCCCACTAGCACATTAGCTTCGCTATTTAGTCATGTTTCTAGACCATATCACTAGATCTACAAACATTTGAAAGGTTTTGTCCTCGACACAAAGAGAACAAAGCAAGAGGGTAAGTGTGGGTCAATTCAAAGTCTCTGCTAATTGAAAAGTAACCTGAAGTGTACATATGTCAGCAAGTTGTGCTGACTTCTGGGTAAAGTTACACACTGTCATGCATAAAGAACTGTTTTTCATATGTCTTAATTAGATTTTATGGTAAATGTACATTGTGGATATGGTGACCTTCAAGTGTCTTTGTTTCTTTATTAAAAACAGGACCTTTTGGTAGTTTGCCCCAGAGAGTGCTGGCGTTGCTAGTTTGCTTTTCTTTCAGAGGTGATCGCCAATTACAGATATATCCTATAGTTTTACACACACAAAAGTCCTTTAATATATGGAATGAAGATTGGTTAGACCATGCTTGAAAAAAGCATTAAGAAACTTGTAAGTGGGGAGCATAATATATATATATAGTATGCACACAATATTTTTCTCTGAATTTTAGACTTTTTGGCATAAAATTTTGTCAAATTTATAGTCTCTAATAAGTAGTTTTAATTCATTGCACCTTGAGAAATAGCTCCACACATAGCATGCACTCTTCATCCTGTCAGCAAACATTTATTGAGCTCCCACTATTTAGTAGAAGAAAAATAGCATTGATCCTCATTATTGGTGTATTCCATATTTGCAAATTCATCTATTCAGTAAAACTTATTTGTAACCCCCAAATCAACACTGGTGGCATTCTCACAGTCATCTACCAACATACGTAGAGTGGTAAAAAATGTGAGTCACTTGATGTGCACACTTCAGCTGAAGCCCAAACAAGGTGACCCTCTGCCTTCTAGCTTCGGCTCTCATAATATAAACAAGTGTCTTTTTTGTGGTCTATTTAGTGTCACATTTTTTGCACTTTTTTTCTTTTTGTTGGTGATTTCACTGTTTACATGGGGCCACAAGCATAGTGCTGACACGCTGCCTAGTATTCCTAAGTGCAAGGAGGTCATGCGTTAGATAAGCTTTGTTCAGATATGAGTTAGAGTGCTGATGGTCATGAGCTAATTGTTAATGGATCAACACATCCAGAAAGAGGAGGGGGAAACTCACTGATCCGTACATAGGGCCACTCCAGAAAATGCTAAAGTAACAGCTATACGGCGTGATGAAGTTATGGAAAAGATGGACATGTGACCATGTGGATTCATGGGATGATGATCACTAAAAAAAGTGTAGTGAACAGCCTTGTTATAAGGCAGAAAGCCAAAAAAATTTAGTCACTTATATCCAGGGTCAGAAAATGTTAAGCCTTCTCCGACTCGTGCTGACTGGCTTGCACATTTGACCTTGGGTACACACATCACCTTTGATACACACGGAACATATTTAAACTTGCAGGCAAGACAGGTTTTGCAGATCAGGAAGCTGTGGAATGATTTTTTTAAATAACCACTAAGTGTTAGAAAAAGGCTTATGTGGAAGAGCAAGTTTTTCACACTATTAAGACTGGCTCATTTTACAAGGACATTAACAAATGAATCTATATAATGAAAATGGTGTTTTGGTTAAGGGAAATGTGACCAGAGCCTTGCAGGAACCTAACGTTGTATTTCCCCTAGGAGCAGTAGGTCAGTATTTGCTAATTTAGAGTTCACAGCAACTTTATAGAACATAAGAACCAGAAATAAAAAGAATCAACTGTATGTCTCTTACCTTTAAGAGGGCACAGTCTAGTGGAGAGAAGCATGTCTGCAGACAATTATATAAATGGCATCCATGAAGCACAGAATATATATGCATTGACTGAACGAGTGAGTGAGTGAATGGAAAGACAATGAAAGAAATGAAAGAAATATGTGTAAGATAACAGCAGTAGGAGGCACCTAACCTAGCCTGAGAACAAATGGAGAATATCTTCCTAAATATTTATAGACAAAAAAATTTACCTGAAAAAAGGAGCTACATGGGGCTTCCCTGGTGGCACAGTGGTTGAGAGTCCGCCTGCCGATGCAGGGGACACGGGTTCGTGCTCCGGTCCGGGAAGATCCCACATGCCGTGGAGCGGCTGGGCCCGTGAGCCATGGCCGCTGAGCCTGCGCATCCGGAGCCTGTGCTCCACAACGGGAGAGGCCACAACAGTGAGAGTCCCGTGTACCACAAAAAAAAAAAAAAAAACTAGAAAGTTTAAGGGATTCCAGTTTGGCTAGAATATAGGGTACTTGCAGGAGAATGACAAGGGTGGTGTAAGTGAGGAGTCAGGGGCCAGACAATAGAGTTTAAATTGTGTGCTGAAGGCAATAGGGAAACGGAATGCTTAAAACATAGACATTTTCTACTCTTTTTCTAATGGAACTGCATCTACTTCTGTCTGGTTTTAAAAGAATCCATTGATGAGTCCTTAATTTTTCATGTTGATTAGATATATTTGTATGGAACCTTCACTAGGAGTATAATTTAAATACTTCACTTTATTTTAGTATATTTTAAAAAACCCGAGTTACTGTAGGTAGCACATTGTTCTCATTGGGCAATTCTGAAAATACAGAACTAATAAGAGAGCAGGGATGATAGATACACCATAAAAAAGTAGAGGAGAAGAATGTGTATACATATAAATATGTGGTGTATATACATATCTACACACACGCATATATATTTGCATATATGTTAGGAATTACAGAACACTACTCAAATACCCAGATGCAGAAAGATCTCCTTAACCAGTAAAGAGCTTAACTCTAGCCCCATTCAACATTGTGCAATTTTGTCTCTGTTTGGAACTAAGTAACAGAATGGTGTTAATTGAAAGCTTGGTTCAGGAGACAGGGAGGAGGAGAGAGGGAAAAGGGAGGGGAAGGAAGGAGGGAGAGTTGGGAGGGGAGGTGAGAGAGAGACAGAGAGACAGAGAATGAGAAAGAGCGCACACAGGCACACAGCACCTCGTTGGGAGCTATTTGTCTGTGGTGTCACTAGCTTGCTTCTGGAGGCCACGTGCCAGTGTGGCTGCCACTGTAAAGAGAAACTGCATGATAGAGAAAAAGACATTTGTCTCACATATCTGAGAGACAAAGAAATGGAGAAGCACATTCTCCTCCAGTGCACAAATGGCAAAGACAAGTGCACAAGCTATGAGGAAAAGATTGAGGTTGAGAATTCATCTCTGGGGAGAAGAGAGAGGACAAAAGCATATCCATCTTCACACAATGGCAGCTACTACAAAGAAATAACGGAGCACAAGTGCTCTATGCAGCCAAGGAGGATTAATAATGAAAGGAGAAACCTGGAAACTCTAAACCAATATTAAAGCAAGACCTTTTGCATTTTCTCTTGGTCTTTGGGCTGAGTGTATGTATTTAACATTGTGTTAATCAAATGTTGATGCATTTTTTGCACCATTTGATTAATGTGCTTTTACTCCTGAGTCATTAGTACTCTGTTAAATACTCCATCTTGGTGAAACCACAGGAGGATGCAAAGTGAGCAAAGAAAGCACTTTTGAATGAACATTCTATATAAGACCCATTGCTGAAAACTTTGCCATGTTGGCCTAAATAACTAATAACATATGTCACAACCCTCACTTCGAAACAGGTCTGTTTTCTCTCTAGCGACTCGGTAGAAATCAATTCCACAAAACAGAAGAGCTTAACAAAAAACATACTCAAGGTGTGCTTTCTGCAGGGGGCATTTTTTTCTGATTAGTTGCTTACTATGCTGTTACGACAATATTCCTGCTTGTTATAGTACCTTTTAGCATCTTTGCTGGTATCCAGGAAAGAGTTGATTAAAAGAGTAGGAAAAGGCAAGAGACTAGAGCTTTGAATCACATCAAGCAAATCTCAAAAATGTTAAGGCAGGATTCACAGACCAATCACACACGTATATGTACAGCCCTAATAGTAAATCACAGACCTTTTTTGTCAAGAAAAATCATTGGTTCTCTAAAGATTATCACTTCTGCTTCAAACAATTCAGTAGAAACACAGCCAAATGAAGCTGATAGCAGTAATTATTTGTCATTTTTAAGAGTAATATGAAGTAATTTTCTCTTTTTCATAAAAATAACAAACATTTACTGAGCATTTTTAGTGCTTTTCATACATTAGTTTGTTTAACTTTCCCAACAATTCTTTGAGGTAACAACTGTTTATTATCTCCTTTTTTTAAGATGACAAAACTGAAATACAACAAGGTTAAATATATTTGCCAAGATCTAATAAGATAGAAAATTTGGGAAATGAGATTTAAGCCCAAATGATTCCATCAGCAAGCTCTCAGCTGCTAAAATACATTAATTTTATTATAATATTTTGGTCAGACTCAATAGATTTTCCTCAAAAATTATGTTGCAGAGTACCATCATCCTCATCTTAAAAAATAAGAATTTTTAAAAACCACAAATTTATATTTCATAATTTTAATAAACTTTTACCTTTAGGGCATGCTTGATTTTCCATTACAAAAATTTTTATTCAGAATTCTTGAAGTTCTATTGCTTTACAGTTTTTACAAAGGTATTTTATTGTGGAAAACAGAAGACTTCCTTCTAACTCTCTCATGTAGCCAAATAGAATAACAAATAAAACTAAACTATATTCAGGGCTTTACACAAAACCCTTTATTCTGTTTAACACATTTTACTATGTCTAATATGTTATTGACGTGATGTTTGCTTCTACAACCAGTTCATCTTACTTGTGTCAATTCAAAAACAAACAAGCAAACACACAAAATGTAGCCCAATACCTTCTAGATAAAAAGAACTTAATGAAAAATAAATGAGATTACCAGGAAGAATGATTAGTATGATTTCATACTAAAGAATCTAGAATCACTAGTATATTTTATACTACTTAATGGAAACAAAACTCAATAAAGAATCATTTTTCTTCAATAATATTAACTTTTTAATTATTTAGTAGAATAATCTATTGAGATAATTTGAATATCTAGTCCAGATTTATAATACTATGTTGAAACATAAAATCAAACATAAAACCAAATCACTACAATAAAAAGTGCCATGTGGTTTGCAGAGTATTTGAAGAATGGCTTCCCAATAGAAGACCTCTAACAACTGTGTCCAGACCCAACTCTACCACCTGAGACCTTGGACAGATACATCAGAGCTCTGAACATGAGTTTCCATTGGTAGGTGAAGGAGGTGTTTTATGATCCCTTCCAACTGTGAAATTCTACATTTCTTGGATTTATCTGCAGTTAAAGTTTGAATTCTAAAGAGAGCACTGAACAGTTAGGCAGAGCAGCAGACACAAAGTCAAAGGCTTCAGGATCTGTTTCTGGGTTCAGTTCTAAAGGGCAGTTGCTGCAAATACGTACAAAGCCATTACAGGAGGACCTAGTGGATATGTTATTCTGAGTACTGAGGTGGTGTTTACTTGTACTAACCAGTTCACCTCATCTGATTTCTGCATTCAAAAGATTAGTTCAGACAAATACTCTGATGAAATTGAGCTAATACTCAATTCAGTCGAAAGAGTCAAACCAGTCTGCTGCAGAGACAGCCTGAGATCCAAGGATTTCTTACAACGGATGTACAATTATGTCCAAACATATTCACCCAACTTAATTTTCTTGGTTTATTGACTATAAACTTGTACTTAACCCAATAATTATGTTATTTGTAATGCACAGTAATTAAGTGTATTTGCATGTGTTTTGTGTAGGTAGTGAGGAGGTGGGGGATAGTTTAGTATCAAATAAATTACTCTGAACATTTTGCCCAGAACCTCCCTCAACTTCTGATCTTTACCTACCATTGCCCATCAACATGACCAGATCATACTAAGGTCATTAAATAACTCAGTCAAATAAGCGAAAATATGAGTCATTAACTGTATTGTTTTGCTAAGATATTCATGCCTTTGATATGTAAATGTAGCTCTTTTATCGTCCTTATGAATTAACTAGCAGACAAAAGCACATCATCCACCAACACATTTTGTAAAATGTACTAACAGTCTCCGAATTCAAGCAAAAATTTATTTTTCTCTCCCTATGTATGTGAGGACACATAGAAAGCCCATTTTTGCCAGATGGTGGTAAGAACAAGAGGCACTGTCTTACAATTTGATGTAAATTATTCCTTTCCAGCTTTTTCTATTGCCTATTTGTTGGATTAGCCAGGATTATTTTGGCTGCAAGGGACAGAAACCCAACACAAACTAGGTTAAAAAAAAAAAAGGGAGTCATTCTTTGTCTCTTATTAGAAAGTCCAAGGCTTCGGGCTGGGATGGGTCCTGGCTCTGCATCCCACTCCATCTTTACTCTGCTTTTCTCTCTGGCTTCATCCTGCTGCTTTTCATCCAGGCAGTTAGAAAAGAAGGCTTTTGGCATTCCAGCTTGATGATCTTCACAGCATGTTGTCCAGGACAAAGATAAAAGTCTCTTTTTTCTCCATCCACTCTTCAAATGTTAGGGAAAACACTCATTGAAATACTGTTATGGCAAGGTAGATTTGATTGGCTGGCCTGGGTTGGTACCCACAAAAGAAGGGGACTAGGCAGGCAAAGCAACACATGTGGTCCATCCATGGACAGAAGGGCAATTTGGTTGGGTCACTAGCTCAAGAACACAAAATACTGCAGGAAAATGAGAACAATGGACCCTGAGAATTAGTGGGAAAGGGTACCTTCCAAACTAGGAACAGTACAAGCTTGAACCACTTTAAATCTAGCTTTTCAAAACAAAAGACCATTCTGGTCTAATTCATAGTTTTAATTAAATTTGAACTTTGGAATGGAATTGTTCAAATATCACATCATTTGTTTGCATAGGTTTCTAATCAAGAAAAAAGAACTTGCTTAATCCATATTTATAATGTTCTAGTTCACAGATACATGTGAATATGTGTCTTCACAGGTTTCTTCGTATGTCCATGCAGAATCAAGCTGGACTAAACCTTCCCTGATTCTGAGTCATTGGTGTAAACTACCTCACTTGGCATTTTTGCACGTGATGAAAATCAAACCCACTAAACCTATGATTAGAATGATTAAGTCTAACTGGGACATGTGGGTCAGCCCATCAGTGGTTACCTAACTAAGTAAATTAATACTGAGTCTGACTGAGTTTGACTTCATTTCTCCAGAAAGTATTTTTATTTGGAGATAATTTTTGACCTTCATTGTGATTAATTATGGAAAACTGTTATTTCAAAACAAAATTCATAAAAATTTTTCTCATAAAAACTCCCCTTTAAAATTCTTAAATCTAGAAAAAAGCAAACTTTGAAACACTTTCCCAGTCCTGCTAATGTTATAATCTTTCCCAAATGGTATTTTTTTATTTTGTTTCTTTGTTACACTAAAGAAATTAATGGGGTGGAGGGGATTTTTGTGTGCCTTTATCACACGGATGAAAATTTCACAAACTTGGTCCTCCTCTTAATCTCACTACTCTGCAGCCCCTTAAAGTGTAACTTTGAAGGAGTAATTTTAGAGATGTTGAGCTTGAAAGAGCTTTTGAAATATTTCATTTCTGAGCCGAGTCAAAAATAGGCATGTTTGTTAAAAAAAAAAAAAAAAACTCACAAAGAAGCTTGTCTGGGAAAGTATTCTTCAAAACTGCAGACATTTCTTTCAGAAAGCCTCTGTTCCAATTCAAGGAGCTTATTGTTCTGATCTCAGAGCTCAGTCCCCACAGCTTGAATTTCTTTTCAAAATTGTTTAATGACTTTTAAGAATGTGTTTCTTGCTAAGTCTTTAGAGCTTCCCATGTCAATGTTTGTTTTTATATTTCTGTTATTTAGTTCACTTTTGTGCTCATGACCTTTGCTAAAACAATGGCCAGAACTGTCTGGATCTTTGTAAAATATGTGCTCATCTTACACAGGACTCCTGGGTACATGTGTGCACCTTAGACATTGGGCTTTTCCTACTGAATCCACTTGCTTGTCAAGGCTTTCATAGCCAACACATTCTGCTATGATATTTGGATGAAATAGGTGTGCTAATTCACAAAGGGTATAAATTAAACCAATAAATTATATCTGACACACTGGAGAGAAATTAAGGGGAACAAAGTCAGTAATTTATGTCGCAATCACTTATAGATCACATACATTTCCTCTTTCAATCAAGAGAATTAAACCACATTTCAATATTTCTATCAAGTTTAAGCTATTTTAGAAAACATATTGAAGAAAATAATTTTTGGACAATGGGACTGCCTGAACAGTTGACAAGATTGATCAATGTCATCTTTAAATGTTACAACTTTTGGTCCCCTCTGGAACTTAGTGATAACTCTACAAGAGCCTCGTTTTCTTAGCACCTGGAAGACAAGCCTGTTTCAGCACAGGACTAACAATCCTGAAACCCTGTAAGGACCAGTTATTTTAACTGTATTTCACAGACAGTGGCAGATGCCATTCCCAGCCTTGCGATTACTTTGTGGCTGGGTCAGCATGGCCACTACTGGAAAGCAGTTCTGAACACGTGGACTCCCACAGAGCTGGTGACATGCCAGCTGAATTGGGTCACCTGTTTGCCTTCTGCTAGCCTCATCTCAAGCATGCAGAGTTCAGAAAACTGATTTTATTGGTTTTCCCTGAGACAATCAATTGATTTAGAAGTCTAGATGCATGTGACTGATTTTCAATCAGATTTCCACCTCTTTATTTTGTAGTGAGAAATTTAATTCCAATTATATAGTAATAATTTTATCAGCTAGTCAGAGCATAGACTGATGGAAGCCTGTCTAAATTCAGATGGTGGTATGCTGAATACAGAAACTTTTAAAAAGGAGATTAGATGGTATTGAGGTTATTCCATCTAAGATGAGAACTTGTCTTACTTCCCCTCCTTTCATCTGGTTCTAAAAGCTGATGCCATTTGCGGGTCCCTGTTTAAGAACTTAAGTTACCCCATGGCCTTTGAAAGAGCCAGAACACTGACAGCTCTTGTTAGTGAGATTTGAAGTAAGTTGCAGTGCCAGGCAGGTAAAACAGTGGCATCGCCAATTTCCAGGCCTATGAATAGTGGTCTCTCAGGTTCTGGGCTCTCAATGCAGCATCCAGGGATAAACCCCAGGAATCTGGACAGTGCCTGAGCCACAGGCCTCCTTATCTTTCTAGACTACCATCTCCACATTGTCTCATCATCAGGTTCAGAGTCCTGCTTCTAATCCTCCCCATCTTAGTCCTTTGGATGGGTTCCTGAATCAGGTGAGAGTTTCAAGAAGAAAAAGAATACGCTCTCAAATTGGGATAATGCAATGAAGGCTTGACAGAGGGACTATTTACAAAGATATGAGCAGGGTGTAGGGGAGTCATAAAGACTGTGCAGGACCCAAGGCAGGGAGAGCAGGGCTGTCACCGCTCTAAGGCCAGAGAGAGGCAGAGATGAAGCAGGAAAGAGCTGTAAAGTGAGAAGAGGTAAACTCTGATGGAGGGATGTAACCAGTTTATCATGACCCAACAAAAAAGGAGCCGGGGAACAGTATTCAGACGTCATCTCTTCCTTCATTTTGACCCTCTTCAGGGGGGTTCCTCCTTAGCCCAAGAGCAAGGATGCCTGATTGATGTATTTCACACAGGTTACCTGTCACAACAGACAGAAGGGTGAGGAAAAATGGAGTAGGTTAGGAGAGGAAAATGTAAAATATCCAGCACAGTTCCCCTGTCACTCATCAAAACAGATTGGTCTCTATTTTCTTCTTTTCTCTCCCCCACCCTGAAGCAGAATTCTGGGAATCGGGCCAAGTGTTTCTTTTCATTAGGAGTAGAGAATAGGAAATCCAGGGCTTGGCAGTGCCTGATGGAACTCCGCCGGATAACACACCCTTGAAGAGTGGATGATAGCCACGACAGCCCCACTCCTCCCACAGGGCAGTCAGGGTGTCCTGGGTCTGCTCTCCTCACCCCTTCTGGGCAGGGCCCATATCTGATTCACCCTTGTACTCCTACAACTATCTGGCATGTAGTGGTTACTCAGAAAGTTTTCCCAAGCCAGACTAATTATTCTAAGATGACACTCTTTACTGACACCCTAGTGTTGGCTGGAGTTCCTCTCTTGTGGGCAGTACTAGAGTGGCACTCATGGTATCCCTTTCAGCCATGTCCTTTTTCAGCATTCCTTCCAGACCCTCAGACATTTCAGTTTTCCCATCACTGTGCCATCACTTTCTTTCATTTAACATATCCTCATGACATGTTACAATTTTCCAGTTTGCAGCTTATTTTTCATTGATTTTATTTTAGGTTGCTTCCTGGTGACATGCAGGAAGACACCGGAATCTCATAGGTAACATGTCTTCAAATTGCATTTTAGTGTAGGTTACTCTGGGGAAGATTCCTTATAGGCTACTAGAAGAATCAAAATTGTAGCTGTTCTTAGTATCAAATCAGAGAGATTGTGTACCTACCACATGGCATGATGCCTGGAATATAAACAGTTCTCAATCAGATGGACAAGCAAAAGAACCAATGGGCGCATGTATGAATGAATCACACATGTATGAGTGGATCATTGGCAAGAATCTAAGGATTATCTATCACAGATCATGCCTGGATATCCCCTGCTGGACAGTTATCATTTCTAGGATAAGCAGAAACACAGAAAGAGAATTAACTCAATGGTAAGTTGAGGCTTTAGGAGAGATTCAGCCTCTGATTCTGGGGAAAGGTGCACATACAGGGTAGAACACTAAATGTGAAGGCAATGGGGAACTATAAACAGTGGTGATGCAGAGATGTGATCGATGTCAGGCTAGCAGGGATTCCTGTGTATCTGACAGAGAATAGCAACATGGAATTCTGAGACAAATGAACTTATAAATATACAGTAACTGGTATGTGTTTATCATCACAGGCACCTGTCAGCCAGTAGCCAGGCTCCAGGCATGTGGAGATACTCTCATCCCAAAAGGGGTCCAGGTTTAATGTCACAGGGCTGTGATGAATAAAGCAGAACCCTAGTCCTGGGGATCTAGGCAGGTTCCCAGCAGGCACTTAGAACATAAGGCAGAAGAACAATCATTAGCATGCAAGTTCAGAGCCAGAGTCCAGGAACTCAGTGAAAAGACATTTCCTCTGGCTTTACAGATGGTTAGAGTTTGAATGTTCAGAAATGAGAACGGTGTTCCAGGCACAAGGAATAGCATGAGTCAAGTTACCTACATTCCAAACCCTGGCTGTTTGACTATAAGGAAGTTAATTAACATCTCAATGCTTTCACTTCTTCATTTGTGAAATAGAAATTGTAAAAATATCTACATCACAGAATCAGGGTTTTTTAGCTTATTCTTCCCAGTTCTATTGAGAAATAATTGATATACATCATTGTAAAAGTTTAAGACAAACAACATGATGATTTGACTTACATATATTGTGAAATGATTTCACAATAAGTTCAGCTGACATCCTTCTTTTCATATAGATACAATAAAAAGAAAAGCAATAAGAAAAGAAAAAAGGAAAAGAATTTATCCTACATACCATACTGCAGTGTTAGCTATAGTCACCATGCTGTACATTACATCCTTAGGACTTATTTATCTTAAAACTGGAAGTTTGTACCTTTTGGCCATCTTCCTCTAGTTCCCCCTCCTCCCCACCCTCCTCCTCTGGTAACCTCATCTCTTTGTTTATGTGTTCAGGTTTTTGGGGTTTGTTTTGTTTTGTTTAAGATTTCACATGTAAGTGAGATCATACAGTATTTGTCTTTTTCTGACTGATTTGTTTCGCTAGCATGATACCATCCAGGTCCATCCATGTTGTCACGAATGGTAGGACTTCCTCATTTTTATGACTGAATTCATTCACAATTCTTTATCCATTCATCCACTGATAGACATTCAGGCTGTTTCCATGTTTTGGCTATTGTAAATAACGCTGCAGTGAACAATGGGCTGCAGATATCTTTTTGAGTTAGTGTTTTCATTTCCTTTGGATAGATTCCTAGAAGTGGAATTGCTGGATCATATGGTAGTTCTATTTTTGATTCTTTGAGGAACCTCCATACTGTTGTGCATAGTGGCTGCACCAATTTACAACCCCACCAACAGTGCACAAGAGCTCCCTTTCCTCCACATCCATGCCAGCATTTATCTTGTTTTATGACAGCCATTCTGACAGGTGTCATATCTCACTGTGGTTTTAATTTGCATTTCTCCTGTGACTAGTAATATTGAGCATGTACCTGTTGGCCTTTCATATATCTTCTTTGGAGAAATGTCTATTCAGATCTTTTGCTTGAATTTGTTAATTGGATTATTTGTTTTCTCTCTATTGAGTTGTATGAGTTCTTTATATATTTAGGATTATTATCCCTTATCGGATATATGAATTGCAAATATTTTTCCTATTCTGTAGGCTGTCTTTTCACTTTGCTGATTGTTTCTTTTGCTGTGCAGAAGCTTTTTAGTTTTATGTAGCCCCACTTGTTTATTTTTTATTTTTGTTCCTTGTATTTTAGGTGTCATATCCAAAATATCATTGCCAAGACCCATGTCAAGGAGTTTTATTCCAATGTTTTCTTCAAGGAGTTTCATGATTTCAGGTCTTAAACCTAAGTTTTTAACTTATTTCAAGTTAAGTTTGTGAGAGGTGTAAGATATGGGTCCAGGTTCATTCTTTTACTTGTGAATAACCAATTATTTCCAACACCATTTATTGAAGAGACTGTCTATTTGTCAGTGAGTATTCTCGGCTCCCTTGTCAAATATCAGCTGATAATATATGCTTAAGTTTATTTCTGGGCTCTTCATTCTCTGTTCCATTGGTCTATTTTTCTGTTACTATGCCAGTATCATACTGTTTTAATGACCGGAGCTTTATAGGGTAGCTTGAAATCAGGAAGTGTGATGCCTCCTGATTTATTCTACTTTCTCAGAATTGGATATTTCAGGGATACCTTTCCATTTATTTACATCACAGTGTTCTTATTAGCATTACATGTAAAAATTTTAACAGGAGGGCTTCCCTGGTGGTGCAGTGGTTGATGCAAGGGACTCAGGTTCGTGCCCCAGTCCGGGAAGATCCCACATGCCGTGGAGCGGCTGGGCCCGTGAGCCATGGCCGCTGAGACTGCACATCCAGAGCCTGTGCTCCACAACGGGAGAGGCTGCAACAGTGAGATGCCCACGTACCGCAAAAAAAAGAACATCCAAAGGAAGATATCCAGAAACAGGTGCAAATGTTAACAACAGTCAGGGCTAACTCACAGATTTGGGGTCAACTATGTTGAGCTTAAGGTTGAACCACACAATCACTGAAAGGAAACAAAAAGAGAAGCATGTAGAGCAAGCAGGCATTTTGTAGAAAAGTTACATCTGCTGTTGTGGGAAGGGAGCAGAGTGAGTAGTAGAGCAATTAAAAAGGAGTAGAAAAGATGAAGGAGGCCATCAGAGGTAGGTGGTATGAACCAAATGTGTCCCCCAAACCCAATGTGACAGTGTAACTGAAAGTGGGGTCCAGCCACTCACCACTCAAAATCTAATAAAGAGGCCAGGCTGGTGGAAAGGAAAGCTTGTTTTATTTTTGATGCCAACAACTGGGAAGGAGGGCAGACACCTGTCAAAAGGCCAACTCCCCCCTACCCCTGACAATCAGGGGCAAGAGCTTTTACAGACAGAGGGAGGGGGCTACATGCAGAAACGGTACAGTCAGCTCTGACAGTCATCTTGAAATTTGGCCATTGGTGGTCTGACCAGCGTCATCTTGATTGTTTTCAGTACAGTCAATCTTCAGTTCCAGGGTCAGTTTGTTCCCATTACCTTAAGGCCAATTCTTGGAATTGTGGCAGCTTATGTCATGGCTACAGTCTGGTCATCATGTAGTTAACTTCTTCCACCTGGTGGGGGTTTCAATATCTATAAGACAGCTCACAGGATATGGCTCAAAATATTATTTATAGCCCTTGAGAAGGAAGTAAATGTCCTTGACTATGCTTAATGACTAAACTATTATTATTTTGTCTCCTTTGGCTGTTTTCCTTTTTTTCTCCATTTTCACACTTCTCTGATTAAACTTATTCTTTGGCTAAAGTTTTTCCATAGACAAAAGGCAGGCAGAGGACATGGTGGGGGGCAAGGACCACAGGGGCCTGCTCTGTCTCAATCCCTCTTTTTTTGGGAAAAGAATCTTGAGGAGAGACAGGTATAGAACAAGAAAGGGAATAAAGTTTTGGATAGAGAGGTTAATCATAAACTTGGCAGAGGAACTTGATTTTAGTTCCATTTCTGTTCTAATTTTCCCCAACTCTTTGAGGGAATTGGGCAACAACAGCTCTTGGCTACTTCCTGCTGAAGTGGGGCCCAGTCCTGCCTAATTTGGAGAATGGGCACAGAATTGGAAATAAGCTCAAGTTCCAAGCTTAACATCAATATTTTGTATTATGGAAACATTACCTCTCTCTTTGATTACTTTATCATAGTACTTAGACAAACATTTGAAAATAAGTAGATGTATTACAAGGAAGATAATAATCAAAATATATCTTTGTTTTATTCTCTGAATGTATTTTTTTAATTATTAAAGCAGATGTACAATGCACGTTTAATAGGCCACAAACAGGCAGTTCTGGTTATAGCCTAAAGTTCAAATTAAATTATGTATAAGCCAGAATGACTTCTCCATACCTCAATATGTGAAATTTTCTATCATTTTGCCCTTTTAATTGCAAATCTTTCCATAGAAAGCATTGATAATCAGTATATTTTCCAGCATTGTCAGAGTGGCTCAGTTGCCTGCTCTGGGTCCATTCATGTCCCTTGGTTCTAGGTCTCTCTCTCTCTCTCTCTCTCTCTCTCTCTCTCTCTCTCTCTCTCT
>NW_021703771.1:542171-713663 GCF_005190385.1 Monodon monoceros | reverse complement strand
TCTCTCTCTCTCTCTCTCTCTCTCTCTCTCTCTCTCTCTCTCTCTCTCTTTTTGTTTTGGCCTAGTTGTCCATGTTGGGGGAAAACTAATCAGATATCATGAACAGGCTGAGGTATGTTAATGGGGAAATGCTTTATAGGACATACATTTTATCACTTATACCCAATTGTCACACAAACATTGTACATGTGCTTTAAGCAGTAAACTTAAAGCCAGCAGTGATAGTCATTAGTAGTTATATTCTGTGACAACTTTATTAAACAATTCTTTCCATCCTGAACATTGGGGTCAAAAGTATGGTTAGACTAGGGGCAGGACAGGAGTAAAGACACAGACATAGAGAATGGACTTGAGGACACAGGGAGGGGGAAGGGTAAGCTGGGAAAAATTGAGAGAGTGGCATGGACATATATACACTACCAAATGTAAAATAGATAGCTAGTGGGAAGAAGCCTCATAGCGGAGGGAGATCAGCTCGGTGCTTTGTGTCCACCTAGAGGGGTAGGATAGGGCATATGGGAGGGAGACGCAAGAGGGAGGAGATATGGTGATGTATAGCTGACTCACTTTGTTATACAGCAGAAACTAACACACCATTGTAAAGCAATAATACTCCAATAAAGATGTTTAAAAAAAAAAGTGTGGTTAGAAGCAAAATGATAATTTTCCTTAGAATTCTGTTATCAAAATCAGATCAATATTCCAGGAGAACTTTGCTTTCTTAACAGAGAGAGAAAAAAACAAATTCAGCCTTGCATCAGTTTACTGTTGATAACAAAATTCACTTACCTAATTCAGTTCAGTCTAATCTTAATCCTGACAATGTACAAAATTCTTTTCTCAAAGTTCCTTTTTCACAAACCTTTTATCACTTTCTGGAACAATACAAATTTGTCCCTTTTTTTCATATCCAGAAACAACCAACTGTAGGGCAAAATTATTATCATCATTTTCCCTCAACAAAAATATCTCCATTCTTTACACAACACATATCTTACTTGCTTTACACACCAAAATGCTTCGCTTATCATTTTTTAACCCTTGAAAACCTTAACAAAACCAAGAAACAAGTAATTGAGCTGTTTGTTATATCAGTATTTTCTGATTGCCAAAGTTAAAAACATATTCCATAACCTCTAAAATCATATATTTTTCTCATAGCACAATTTTTTTTTTTTTTTTTTGCTGTACGCGAGCCTCTCACTGTTGTGGCCTCTCCCGTTGTGGAGCACAGGCTCCGGATGCGCAGGGTCAGCAGCCATGGCTCACGGGCCCAGCCGCTCCGCGGCATGTGGGATCTCCCTGGACCGGGGCATGAACCCGTGTCCCCTGCATCGGCAGGCGGACTCTCAACCACTGCGCCACCAGGGAAGCCCTGCTCATAGCACATTTTTTTCTTAATGTAGTATAAGATGTGTGTTTAATAAACCTAATATCTTTAGTTTCCCTCTTGTTCTTGCAAGAAGACAAAAGTAGGTAAATTTAGATTTGTTTGATTTGTAAGCACCTATTTTTTTAAGCCAATTAAATAGAGCTCCTCTACAAATTAACCTCAGCAATATTATCCAAAGACAAAGACACATATTGAGACATACAGACATCCAGACAAACAGACATCTCATTTTTTCACCTTTTTACATTTCATGAATTAGGCATTGCAATTAAACTTATCAGTTTATGAATAACAGTAAGAATAGTCAAATTTACACAGTTGATTTTAAAAGGCTTCTTTTTCTTTCCTCCTTCCCCCCACCCCTTGGCTTGAATTTTTACTAATTAACCCAAGGCTGAAGTCCCAGGCAAAGTGGGCTGTGTTTGTATTTCAAGGGCATGATAAGAGTTAACTTCAAGCTTTCTCCTAGGCATATTTTTGTTCTCTCAGGGTCAGAATTCTGAAAACAGTATTTTATCAAGCTAGCTTTCTTTAAATGCATATGCAAAAAGAATCAGATTTGGAGTTTCCAAAGAGTTTCATCTTAACCAATTTTCTCCAGAGTCTAAAGAATATTGTTGTCATACATTATCCAAAAAAAAAATCTTTCTTTTTCTTTAATCATAGTTTTATAGCTTAAATTTTTCTTAATGAATTGAACCTGAATTTCCCATTTTACAAAAGGCAACATGAATACCAATCACACAAATGGAATACACATTCACACACCAGAAGACAGAACTGTCACAAATCCTGTGAGAGGATTACCAATATGGAGTCCCAAACAAACACTTTTCCAACACAGACAGTCCTCAACGGTAGAAAGACTTCAGAACCAATTGGCAAAAATGTCCAAATAGCACTTCATGCTGACAAATGGTCCTCAATGGCAGACAGACATCAGAACCGATTGGCAAAATGCCCAAGGAGCACTTCATGCTCAAAAGAGAAGTTTGCCCGGGTGCACACTGGTGGACTTACTCAGCCTTGAAGCTTGTCAGCTCATCCAGATGCATTTTTCCATTCCACCAAGGAAAAGCTTAAATTGGCAGCTGGTGCCAAGCAGGGGAGAAACAGGGAGGATCCCAGAAACAAATGGTTTCAGCAGCTGCTAGGAACGTCTCCCCAAATCCCCTTCTCAGGGCCGGGCAGCCACGAGCAGCAGGCTTATCACAGCCATCCCAGTGCATTGTCATGACCATGGCTCTACTCTGGAAAACCCAGGGGAGCCAGATGTCACAAGAGTGCAGGAACCACCCCATGTTGGATGCCAAAAACTGTAACCAAAAGTGGGGTCCAGCTGCTCACCACTCAAAAGACAATAAAGAGGCCAGGTTGGTGGAAAGGAAAGTTTGCTTTATTTTGGATGCTGGCATCCAGGAGGGGGAGGGCAGGTACCTGTCAAAAGGCCAATTTCCCCCCCGCCCCCAACAATCAGGTGCAAGGGCTTTTATAGACAGAGGGAGGGGGCTACATGCAGAAACGGTACAGTCAGCTCTGACAGTCATCTTGAAATTGGTCATCGGTGGTCTGACCAGCATCATCTTGATTGTTGTAAGTACAGTCAATCTTCAGTTCCAGGGTCAGTTTGTTCCCATTTCCTTAAGGCCAATTCTTGGAATTGTGACAGCTTATGTCATGGCTACAGTCTGGTCATCATGTAGTTAACTGCTTCCACCTGGTGGGAGTTTCACTATCTGCAAGACAACTCACAGGATACGTCTCAGGGTATTATCTATAGCCCTTGAGAAGGAACTAAAGGTCCTTGACTTTGCCTAACGACTAAACTAATATTATTTGGTCCTTTTGACTGTTTTCCTTTTTTTCTGCATTTTCACACTTCTTGATTAAACTTATTCTTTGGCTAAAGTTTTTCCACAGACAAAAGGCAGGCAGAGGACATGGGGGGTGGGGGGCAAAGACCATAGGGTCCTGCTCCGTTTCAACAGTACTTGGAGGTGGGGCCTTTGGAAGATAATCAGGTCGTGAGCGTGGGGTTGTCGTGAGTGATATATCATAGTTTGATATAATGAGAAGTAACATAGCTCTTCACCACAGGAAGACACAGCAAGAGGGTGGCCATCTACAAACCAGGACATTTGACTCTGTCAGCACCTTGACCTCAGACTTGTCAGCCTTCAGAATTATGATAAATAAATATATGTTGTTTTAGTCACCCAGTGTGTGGTGTTTTGCAGTAGCAGCCTGAGCTGACTAAGACCATAAGAGACCTAGAAAAGCAAAGTGTCAGAAACAAAGGGACAGACAGGAACGTGAGGAAGAAGCTGCAGAGCAGTGAGTGGGGACAAGAGATGGACAGGGCTATTACTCCTGGGTCTCAAGAATCTATTTGTGACTCTCAAGGAAGTAAGTTTATAGGGGAGACCACAGAAGGCAGAAGGATAGGGTGGCACAGGGGTGAGAGGTTAGGAAGATGGTGAAGCAGATTTCTTTAAAGAAGAGACAGGGGGGAGAGCACCAGTGTAACACTGGCAGTGATCTCGTTAAGGGCTCCTTAACAAGACTGATCTCCAGCAACCCAGTTATACGCGTTGCTTCAGGTGAATGATTAAAGGTCACCCTTTCACTCCTCAAATATAACCAGCTAGCAGAATACCCTTGGTAACACCTGGCAAGGCAAAGGATGAACACTCTTTCTCTAAGACAGCAAGAAAGAGGAAGAAATTTGATGAAGACATGAAGAAATGTTGATATGACCAAAGGTGCTTAGGGACTCAATCAATAGCGTATGGAATAGGATAAAGGGGTGGGTTGGAGGCTTTGGGAAAGTAGCCTCTTTAAGGTGCACCTGTAATAACTGGGAACACCCACCTTTTCCTTGCTGAGCTCTGAAGCTGGATTGGAGGGACCAGTGTGATTCATCCACCTGCCATTTCAGTGGAGAAAAAAAAATCAGATTGATAAATAACTCATGTTAAGATTTTGATGTATTCTTTTGTTTTATAAATTCACTTATTTATTTATTTTTGGCTGCATTGGGCCTTCGTTGCTGTGCACAAGCTTTCTCTAGTTGCAATGAGCAGGGGTTACTTTTCGTTGTGGTGCACAGGCTTCTTATTGCGGTGTCTTCTCCTGTTGCGGAGCATGACCTCTAGGTGCGAGGGCTCAGTAGTTGTGGCTCACGGGCTCTAGAGCACAGGCTTACTAGTTGTGGCACACAGGCTTATTTGCATCACAGCATGTAGGATCTTCCCAGACCAGGGCTTGAACTCGTGAACCCTGCACTGGCAGGTGGATTCTTAACCGCTGAGGCACGGGAAGCCCTTGATATACCTTTATCAAGTGGCATTTTTTAAAACTTTTTAAATCCTTTACACTTTTTTTTTCATATTCTTTGTCTGAAGGAGTATTGCTTTAATAATTAGATTTTAAAAATTATTTAGAAAGCAATCTATTTGTTGCTTTGGGTCATGAAGACCCCTGTGATATGTTAGTTTGAACAGAGATTGTGGCACTGGTCCTCCATTGACAACTCTAATCCTAGCACACTGTTAATCTGTGCAGGGAACACATTTGAATAGTGATGTAACAAGGGCCTATTGGTGTCCAATTTTTAGAAGTTGACTCTCAGTAAAACATATAAAACTGAAACATGGTTACAAAACAGAATGTAATGGGATCAACCTTGGTACTTTTAAAGTCAAAGTGGAACTAACTGGAGACAGGAGCTGGCTGTGAGCATGGAGGAAAGCAAGTGGGGCAGGGCGCTAGTATTTTAATCTAACAGAGCAGGAAGGCGAGATACTGGGTAAATTAGATATGCAAAGAAACATAGGTTTAGGTGAATAATGTAATGGTATAAAGATAACATAGGATAAGTCAAGCACGGTGCACAAATATTGGAAAAGAGTAGTTTAAATTAACTAAACCCTAATTCTCTGTAGAGAATTAACAGGTCACATCTGCATGTAATTAATCAAGAAAAAGGCTTATGTTCACACGATGGGAGAAAAAGACCAGAAGAACTATAAACAGCAGAACAAGCTGCCTTCTGTGGGAAAAACGATGAGTGAGGGACTGCTATCTTTCATTATAAGTCCTTCTAATCTACTTAAATTTTTACCCTATGCACATGCTGCTTTGATAAAATATTAAACAGAGAAAAAAATTAATAGTAATAGCAGATGACAGAACTCTCTTCCTCTCCAAGCAGTTGAGAAAGTGTCACCCTGCTGCAGTCTGTGATTTTAGGATCCCAAGTCATGCATGCTAAAATCATCCAGAATTTATTTGTACAAAATCTTAGGTTCAGCAACCTGGAGAAGTAAATGATTCTACGAGATTAGAGGGATGCGCATCCCTTTCGATAAGTCCAGTCTTTAGATCTACTTTCTGATCTAAGGAAAGAGAGAGTTCTGTCCGCGGCTTTCTCTCCTAGGGACAGATCAGCGTTGAGTGTGGCGGCAGCGGGTGAAAAGCGAGGGCTCCAGCGCAATTAGCAGCCAACACAGGCCTGCAGACTGCATCTCCCCACAGTCTGCCATCACCACCTATTTGCTTCTTTTGTTAGATTCCCTGGGCTTTGGTTTAGTAGAGCAGGGCTTAGCTTCATGCAGTGAAATCAGATTAGAAACAGTTCACTTCATCGGACTTCGTTTTCATTAAAATCCCTTAAATAACAGGTCAGTAAACATCATTGATGACAAGCTCCTGGATCCCATTTGACCCTGCCTGCTTGCCTAGTACATCCAGGTAACATCTTTCCAGGACTCAATAGAAATTGGATATTCAATGTTTCAGCCAGCCTCAAATAAGTACTGAGGTACTTGTGGATTTGTATAAATCATAAAGCTGTTCCCTGTTTCTCTGTCTGGATTTAGCTCCGACGTAAGAAGATCTTCTTTTAAAGACTGATTTTATTGTCAACACTCTCTCTTGAATCCCATTAGTGATTCCTTGAATGTGCCGGCCTCCTTGGTGGGTTTGGGTGTTGTGTATCTCTGTAAGACCCTTGGAGTTTGGTGAGATGTTGATCCAGGAACAATCAGAACCAGTGGGATTTGAATTGTGACTTGAGTTGGAATGTCAGGGGGAAACATATCCTTAAGCAGATGCTACCTGACCCCAAACTGGAAATCAGGAGGTAAACGTTTACCATTTAAGGTGAGGTGGAATATACATGAGATACATACTGCCAAGCTCTCCTCAGTTCCCTTCTACACACATACACTCAGCTGAAAGGCGAGCAAAAGCGGATACCTGTGCATCCCTGCTTTACATCATTCAGTAATTTGACAAGCAATTGCACAAGTTGTCTCTCTGGTACTGTCATAGGCACTTCAGAAATCTCTGTGAACCAAACATACAAAAACGCCTGCCCTCATGGAGCTTACTTTCTGATGTAGTCCTGAGCAAATTGGAGAGTGAAGTCGGGGGGTATTATATGGGCATGAACCTCATGCTGTGGACGGTCGGCACTGAGGGAAAGGCATGGGGCCCATCAACCAAGCCGTCAACATGAGCCTCCCCTTTCTGCTGGTAATGAAAGTTATTTTACGAGCCAGTATCGCCTGACACTTTAAATTTTCAAAGCATTTCATACACGTCGACACAAATTGATCTTCTCAACCTCTGTATTCTTATTTACCCCATTATGCAGTTGAGAAAAAGACACAGAGGGGGTAAGTGACCCACCTAATCAGAGACCTGTGCTTTTTCCCTTATGCCATGCTGTTTTCCTAAAATCAGCGGCAAATGTGTGACACTTCAATCCAGAATAGAGAAACCAGTCTGAGCATCAAAAGAACAAAAGTCCAGGCAGTTTATTGTAACTGCCACAATTCATATGTTTTCATTTAAATTCATGCACAGAGATGACCTTGAACAATCACAACTAGAAAAAAATGATATCTTCACCACTACCTGCCCATGACCTAACACAGACATCCTACCCCCAGTGAGGGGTTTGCAGTGGCTCCCACGTGGCATCTACCCCGAAGCCTAGCTTCTACTTCTAGCTTCTGCTTAACGCTCTCTTGTGACAGAGACTCTGCAGCAACCGGTTTCAGTTGTGAGATGTTGATAATATGTCAGTATTAAAGTTAAGAATCTACTGGGCATTTCTGGCCACGGGAGGAATGTAGACTATTGAGCTGAAGTGATATCTAAGAAACGTCACCTCAGAAGACTCAGGGGGACCACACTCAGCCTGCAGGGGAAAAAACGTAAGAGCAAAATCCATCTCAATTCAAGTGACATTGTTTCCAGATCAGCAGAATCACTGACTGTTTTATGTTCGTGACTTTTTCAGCTTCCGTCAGGCAAAGTAATAACAAATCTCCCAAGCCTGTCTGTTAGGTGATTTGGTCATGGCTCACGATATACTTGCTGGTAGATGGTTGTCTTACATCTGACTTAATGCAAAGAGCATATGACCCAAAGTCAGGAGACCTGAGCTCTCATCTCATTTCTGTCTCTCATCAAGTGCAGGATCCAGATCAGAAACACTGGGCCAGATGCCTTGTGTGCATAAGCTTGTTTATTCCTAACAATAACTCTTTGGTGTTAATATCCCTACTTCTCTGCTAAGAAAACTGAGGCTCAGAGAGTTCAGGTAAGCTTCACAACATCACACAGCTAGTTAGAGCCAAGCCAAGCTAAGAACCCAAGTCACTTGACTCCACAATCCCTCACCATTATATTGCTCTTCATCTTTTTCACAGCCAAATGGGCATAATGACGCCCATCCAATCTTTCTCAGAGAGCTTCTGTGAAATGAAGCGAGCTAATATTTATTTCAAAAGATGTTTTAGCATATACACAAATATTTATTGAATCTTATTTCTGTTTACTACTGAGCTAAGTATTATATAATAGTTGAATTACAAAGTATAAGATACAGCCTCTGCCCAAGTGTAGGTTGCTATTGTCACTGTCAGTTTCTACACATTGATAATGTCATCACTCAGTAAATTCCTTATGTTTTAAGCATCCAAGGTCTCCAGAAGCATTGCCAGCAGCAGTACCACTAGGCACTCATGATACCCGTGATGTTACTAGGAAGTTGTCCCTGTCCTGGGCAGCAACGCTCACCCAAAAGGCTGTCATTTAGTTTCTGAGCTGTCAAAATGTGATCCACGTTTTCACACTACTTCCTGTCCTGTTAATCCTTCATAAGCCTCTTGCCCTGTCCATCCGTCTTCATATCATGGAGAAAGGGTAACCCTCCATGAGGTGTGTCCTTAGATGCCTCAGCTTTCAGAGACGAGGTGTAAAACGTGCTGAGCCCGACATAGACTTTGGGAAAGTCCCAGGTGGTTTTAATACTTAACTTTACATCCCGTATGCCAACTGCACAGAAAATAAAAACGTTAAAGGCCTTTCTGTGAGGCCATTACAGTCTAAGAAGAAAAAGCCAATTGTTCCCTTTATACAGGTTGTCATAGCATGCGGTGAGGATTCTTTCATTCTGTGACGTTTTTCTGGAGTTATTGAAAGCTAAGGATATGATTGACTAGATTAATTCCCAATTTCCACAGAATGTAACTAGACATGTTAAAAGGTGACAGCTAAGGGGAACTTTGAAAGAATTATGTACCCGTTGACATGCCCATTCTGGTGGGGTGATCCATGTGGGTAAAGCACAATGACAGAGATACTAGAAATATGTGAAAGTAGTTGATACCAAGTGAAAAGTATTTCAATTTCTATTTTATCCAGGCCAGTAAAATGAGTCTAATTATTTCATGGAAAAATTCTCTGATTTACCTACTGCCCAGGGTGGGTAAAATGTGCTCGCTTTCTTCCATCTGATATTATATTTTCCTTCTTTTTCTCTTACTGTTCTTGCTGATGAACAGATTAGATGACATTTTACACCTGGAGGACACGAATAAATTGCGGGGCTGCCATTTTCCTCTGGAAACATACATTTTTTTCAGAGGTGTTTGACAGCTCTGTTCAGAAATTCTCCATTTAACAGCCAGGGCATGTTAGTGAACATTTGCATCTTTTGTTTAATCTCCTACACTGCTTTCTTAAGTTATTGACATCTTCGCTATGCAAATGTGGCATGGTACATGTTTACATGCCCAGCACCTGGTGCTGCTGTCACCCCAAACACACATACAGATGATGGTGGTCAATGCTCTTAGGTCCTGTGTCAACATTGTGGGGAGTGTGGGTGAGAGAAGAAAATCTCACTTTCCAGTTCTGCAGGCAGTTAGTGACAGCATTAGTCAAAGAACATAGAGATGGCCCGTACCTCTGCATATATATCATTGATTTTCTGTTCTTACTTGTCTGGGCCAAAGCAGGAAATAAGCAAAGCTAAGAACAGAAATTCTAATGCAGGAGGTCTAATTCCTTCGAGCTTGGCCTTAGTGCAACAAGTCATAGAATCTTCCCAAGTGACCACTGCAGCATACAGACTGTCTGAGCTCACCTTCATAGTTTAGACGTCAGAAGTCTGCTCCCCAGTAAAGGTTAAATGATCGCCCGTAAGATTACAAAGGTTGTGAAGGGCCGCTTCTACTGATGGCGACTCAAAGGGTTCTCTCAGTGCCCGGACTTCCTCAGCCGCAGCTTCACCACCATTTCCTGCACCTCGCATTTATCGTCAGGTGTTTCTCAAGCTCTGGTGCCGTCTCGGATCTAACAATGGATTCTATCCAAAACACCGTATAGGCATTATCGTTGCACAGAGTATCCCTTGTGATTTACCACCTACACTAACAACTTCAAAATGCCTTTCTAGAATAAAAAGGCTTTTCCTTCTCCATGCAGTGCATTTCAAGAGTCACGCTAAGCAATTCGCTTCGCATAAAGTCTATGGTAATAAACTGAGTTGTGACTTGCTACAAGCCCAGACATGGAAATCACATCATTTCACATTTGAGAACTGAATTATAAGACCCAATTAATTTTTTTTGAAGTATAGTTAACTTGCAATGTTGTGTTAGTTTCAAGTGTACAGCAAAGTGATTTAGTTATATATACACCTTACGGAAAAACCCGAACGAACTTTTTGGCCAACCCAATCTATCTATTCACCTTCAGATTCTTTTCTATTATAGGTTATTACAAGATACTGAGAATAGTTTCCTGTGCTATACAGTAAGTCCTTGTTGTTTATCTATTTTATATAGTAGTATGCATATGTTAATCCCAAACTCCTAATTTATCTCCCCCAACCCTGCTTTCCCCTTTGATAATCATAAGTTTGTTTTCTACGTCTGTGAAGGACACAATTAATTTTGAAATGAAGGAAAAGAAAATACAATTTTAAAAGAAGTGACATGTAAAATTATATGCAATAATGTAAATTTCACATCACTGAGCTCAAAATAGTACATGCTTTAAACAATTTTTTCAATTTATCATATTTTATCCCTGTAAGCTTTTGAAAAAAAGAGGTCTATGAATAGCACCATATGCTTGGTTATTGTATTATTCAAACAGATTGATCAGATCCCAGAAAGTGAGAGAAATGATACAATATTTGATTTCTCATGATACCAGCAAAAGTCCATAAGAAGGAGGGTAAAGATTAGGTTTAAACAGTGGTCCACTTTAGTATCATTTCAATGCTTTTAATAGGCAGTGTTATTTGCTGTTTTCTTCTCTAATTAGTGTCTTTTCAAAAGGAATGTAACCTATAATTTTAATGACCTTTACTATTCAGAAAAGTATGGTTCATTCACCACAGGAAATATCATTTTCTAACTTATCTTACTCTTTGCTTCCATCTAGTGTACTTTTGCTAGTATAGCAAGTTTTTAAATGGCCTATTTGCATAAAATGTTATGAAAGAGAATCTTGGTTTTTATAACGCACATATTTTGTTCATTTTGTTTGTCTTGTTACTTAAAAATCACAGTATTTTATTTTCTACACTGGGGGGGATGAAAATACCACACTGAAAAATTAAGAGTATAGTGAGTTTATTTGCCTATCATTAAAAGATTTGATAGTGCTGTTTTAGCAGCATTCTCTCACAGCCTACATAGAATTTTCAAACAAATAAATGAAAGTTTAGCAAACTTACAACACATTGGCAAACACATCTATAAAATATAAGAGTTCGAAGGGATCACAGACACTTTTCTAGCCCCATTCCCCTTCTTTAAAAACAGATGAGGACACTGAGGGATGAAATGACTTGTTCAAAGTCACAGAGCCAGCTACTTGTCAAGACAGGACTAGACATGAGGTCATCCAGCTCCCTATAGAGGGTGCTATGTGCCATACATCCTGTTTTTCTGATTAGATGTCAGAATTAGTGTTGTAAAATGACCCATGCTAGATTAACAGAAAAACTATCTTTATTTTGCCTTATGAAATCACTATCTCAAAATTCTACTTGTTCACAAAATTTAACAGATTTTTCCACAATGAGCACAGTCAATGATGATACTTCTTATGAAGGACCATGTTAAGTAAGGTATGAAAAGTTATATTTTTATTTAAACTCTCTAAAACATAGTGCTTTATCTTTTTTGGCCATGCTTAATTATCTTCCCTCCTTAGACCTAGAGAATTTAATTATGGTTACCAGTTGTCCGTACTCTATGATAGTCACAATTAAAGCTAATTCAAGTGTATGAGTCAGCTTGGGCTACCAGAACAAAATACCATAGGCTGGGTGGCTTAAACAACAGAAATTTATTTTCCCACAATTCTGGAGGCTGGAAGTCCAAGATCGTGGTGCCAACATGGTCAGGTTCTGGTGAGGGCTCTCTCCTTGGCTTGTAGGTGGCCACCTTCTTGCTGTGTCCTCACTGGCCTTTCCTCAATGTACATGGGTGGGAAGAGCCACAGCCCTACTGGACTAGAGCCCCACTCCTATGATTTCACTCAACCTTACTTACCTCTTAGGTAATCTCCACACACATTACATTGGGGGTTAGGGCTTCAATATATGTTTGACGGGGGTACACAATTCAGTCCATAGCATCAAGTATTTGATACTCTAAAATGAAAAACTACTATTTAACTGATTCAAAGCACTGCTATGCCATATATGATTTTGAGAGGTTTGTCCAAATTAGGTAACTTAGAAATCTTGTGAACCCTACAAACTCACTTGACAGGGAAAATAATAATACTCAGACTCATCGCTCTAATACCTTTGATTTATAGTTGTTTCTCATCTTTTCCAAGAGCTACCTCTTCCGTGCATTGCCAGTATAAGATGTGTGTTAAATCTAGTCTTAGTCTTAGGCAAAACAGTCTCCAAAATGTAGGACACAAATCTTCATTTTTCATTTGGCTTTAAGGCCCCATATGAATTCTCAGAAACAAAAATTTTGAAGTTTGAATTAGCCTCTAAACACCATTCAGTCCCATTCCAGTATTTCCTATTTTATAGAAAAGGACACTGAAACCCATGGAGGCTCATAGTAATAAAATTGTTCCTATTGATTTAAAAAATGCTCCCATGTTTTTTCATTATGTTTTTAGTTATCATGGTGAGGAAGGCTTGGTAGATGTTACTTTATGATTTCATCAACAAGGAAATGAAACCCCCAGAGGCCATGCAGCTTCCTCTGGGCCCCGAAGTCCCAGAGTCAAGTCGTGAATATGTGAGCAGAAGGGTGAACCAATAGAAATGTCCACCAGATACATCCAAACCCCGTCATCCAACCACAGACGCCCACCACCAGGATGTTCATAACTAATTTAAACAAAACTAAGAATCTAAACATTAATTAATGACAAATGAAAACACAGAATCATAAAGAGCAGCAGATGGAAGGGGGCAGAAGAGAACGGGATAGGCCGTGTGATGGGAAAGCAGCCCTGGAGGCAGGACATCGGGGTCACGCCCAAAAGCTTCGTAGCTTTCAAAGGACTGCACCCAGCTCCCGCGTTCTTCGGTCCAGAGGCTACAGAAGGACTCCTCCCACGCCCTTTCCAGCACTCCTCTCACTAGGACAGACCACAGTCTGTCCCAGCCATCTCCAGGGGAAAATCAGAGCTCCCGCACAGTTAAAAGCATGACAAGTGGGGCTTCCCTAGTGGCACAGTGGTTAAGAACCCGCCTG
The DNA here is from genome assembly GCF_005190385.1 of Monodon monoceros. Lineage (NCBI taxonomy): Eukaryota > Metazoa > Chordata > Mammalia > Artiodactyla > Monodontidae > Monodon > Monodon monoceros. The sequence continues at coordinate 700,226 of NW_021703771.1, read as the reverse complement.
CCAATGTAGGGGACACGGGTTCAAGCCCTGGTTTGGGAAGATCCCACATGCCGCGGAGCCACTAAGCCCGTGTGCCACAACTACTGAGCCTGAGCTCTAGAGCTCGTGAGCCACAGCTACTGAACCCACGCGTCACAACTATTGAAGTCCACGCACCTAGAGCCGGTGATTTGCAACAAGAGTAGCCACCGCAATGAGAAGCCCGCACACCACAACCAAGAGTAGTCACGGCTCGCTGCAAGTAAAAGAAAGCTCGGACACAGCAACAGAGACCCAACACAGCCAAAAGTAAATAAATAAATTTATTTATTTTTTAAAAAGCATGACAAGTGATTCTCTTCTGAAAGCTCAGAAAGCATGCTTTTGGAAAACTCCCCCCTTATATCAATCAGGATCCTGGTGGGAAACAGAATCCAAATCAGCTGGTTCAAGAGACTCTAATGGATTTTATTTTCAGAGGTGTTGAGGCATTGAGAAAACCAAGAAGGGCTATGAAGGCTTGGGCACCTGGAGGCCATCAAGAGGGAAGCTGTTGCCTCCTGAGGACGGGATGTGTGTGTGTGTGTGTGTGTGTGTGTGGTGGGGGCGGGGGGGGGGGGGGGGTGTGGGGGGGGGCTGGGGGGGGGGGGGCGGGGGGGGGGGTGCTGTCTGCAGGAGCCCTGTGAGACCTGGCGCTGAGAAGAGGGCACTGTCCGGAGGGTCAGCACCCTCCAGAGAGCGTGACCTAAGCAGGAGACGGATGCCCTGCCTCCTTTTTCCTCCACCCCCAGGCTCCTGCCGTGCTTCCTATTAACTAAGCCCAGTCAGAAGGCGCCCAGCAGGGCGTTCCCAGGGGGCGGAGCCAGCAGGGTCAGCCTCCTGCACACAGAGCAGGACTGAGAAGGAAAAGGGGGGGGAGGGGCGAGAGGGGTCAGCAAGCCAGCGCACCCCTCATCTTTGGCATCTGAGAATACTTTCTATACAGAATGGACTGCTTTGGAAAGTTACAGATCAAACCTTTAGTGATTCCATATTTCACTAAAAGTAAAAGTGATTTTATACACACACACACACCCGAAATACAGATAAATAGGGGGAGATAGAGAGGTATAGGTATAGATCGATAGACTTTTCTTCAGGTGGTAACTGGTGAAGAATAAAACAGGTGCAGGCTTGCCAGAGGATTCAGCAAACACACAGCGAAATGATTTACCCAGTTTATTTAGCACCAAGCATCCATATATTTAGAAACGTGGATGACTGGCTGCACCTTTCCCTGGAATGTGGAGTCTGACCGACCACACAGCAGAGCCTTGCTAAGCAAAGAGAATAGGCCACTGCCACACATGGGAAACTACGGGAAGTGAAAGGCCCTGCGACGCACGCAGGGCAAACAGAGCGGACGAGCGTGGTGAGAGGAGACCGTCTGATGACAAGCCGTGCCTCCGACACGCTCGCTTTACCTCGGGGACTCATCCCAGGACACAGGGTCCTGACCAGACCAAGATGACCAAGATGAAGATGCTCAAACCTTCCACCAGTTCCTCCCAGGACAAAGATTAGATTAAGTCTATGTCACAGTTTAATAAGATTTTACGCCTATTTTCCAAACTCTCTTTTCTGAAACTTGACATTTAGGACCTAGAATCTCTGCTCCCTCTCTCCCTCCTCCCCCCACCTCTGAGTCCCCCCACACATGCCCACTTCTGGTCACCACCCCTCTGTGGTCTCCCCCCACCAACCTCATGGCCACCTTCCACTGGAACAACGGTTGCCAGCCTGCTCTGCTCCTTTCTCCCGAGAAGGTAATTTTCCCTCCACCTAGTCTGCCTGGAGTGGAAAAATGGTCCCAGAGCACAGCTCCAGAGAAAGTAACCACCTAATGTTCAGTGTAGTTATAGCCCTAGGAATCCAATGGCCCACAGGAAGCTTCTCTGCAAACGTTGGGAAATGGAATGTAGCAGCCACTTCTGAGAGCTTCTATATGATTTAATAAAGAGAGCAACGATTACCTGTTTCTCTTCTTTCTTCCAAAAGTACTATTCAGCTAAAAGTTACATACAGCACTTATAATAACTGAGGTGGCTTTTCTGGCCTTGAAGACCCCTCCTGCCTCCTGGTTAATCCTTCCTTAGGCTTTAAGGCTGGGCTCCACTCGGCCCCCTGAAGCTTTTGCTAATGCTTTACCCTGCTTTCCTGAGCCAAGTGTCCCTCTCTGGACTCCCACACACATCCGAAAATATTTCCAGGATAGCCTTCATTTCATGACTTAGCAATTAATACAGTATCTATGTTACACGGCAGAGACACAATTTTCAACTGTTGAACTAGCAGTCAAGGAAGCAAGAGTAATTACTGTATAAAATAGGCACACCATACAATATCCAAAATTACAGTCAATGCATTCATACTTAATAGGCCATCCCAGATTTTAGGATATCATTTCCCTTTTATATGGCAACCAACTATAAAATATTTCAGTAATTCTGCTCATTCAAGCAAATCACAAACTCTCATGGCATCCTATAGCACCAAGGATTGCCAAGGATTATATGAACCCCGTAAACGTTATCTGGTAATTCTCATCATCCGTATTGTTTATCCAACAATATTTTATCCCCATTTGCACTTAGTTGCCAAAATCATCTGCCTTACAGATTGCCTTGAGGTAGTTCTTAAACCTGCACAGCCTAGGATAAAGACACTCAAACGCAGAGAATAACTTTACATATTAACTGGATCTCCTGAACGACATGAACAAAGACTGATCAGAATTTCGAATACTTTCTTAGCCAGGTATTCCTTATCTGAATAGTATGTAAAGCTAATGCATGCCTTGTGCTTTGTGAAGTTCTCTGGAGCCAGGAACAGGAAAGGAGAGCTGGAGAATCCATCTTCTCTTGTTTCCAACTGATAAGTCTCATGGAAGCCAATAGGAATGAAGCATGCTGACTGATGGGAGAATCCATCTCCAGGGTTCTGTCTACTCTAAAAACTGGACTCGTCCTAAAAGCTGTGTAACTCAGCCTTTTGTGAAATCAACTTTATTGATTTTACCTTTATTGCCTCTTTCATGTCTGCTTTAATTTCAATTCCTGCTGTTTGACATTTGGTACCAGCAATAATTTTAAGAACATTTTACCTACCATTTTGCACCGTGTTCATGATAAGTTATCCATTTACCTAAAACAGACTTTTAAATACAAAAGGAAAGGTAAGAACTGGACTTGGTCAAGTGCAAAAGCTGAAGTTGAAAGTGTTGTTCTTTTTCCTGTTGCCATTTCTCTTTGGTGTGGACAGAGGGAATCTGTAAAGCCTTCAAGAGACTCCTGAACTCAGTATATTTTTCTGAATACAGAGGTTGTTTGCAGTTGGCTTTGGTCTAAATATTAAGGACTTAACCACAGTGCAAGCTGATTAGGTAGCTTTGTCCTTGTATGACCCTATCTACCATTCTATCAACTAGCAGCCTCTATCAGTCAGCACTTCTATGCTTAGCCAGGTAATAACTGACCTCCAGAAAGATGGCCTAAGGTAGGCTGCAGGATCCTAAAGTGTGTGCTCTCTAAACACACATAACACATGTTACATGACACTCTGCCTTGTATCAGAAATCTGAGAATTTCATCACATTCAAAGTATTTTAAAAATTATATCTATGAACAGTAAGCATGAATGGATTATTTCTTCCCCTCGGTGTTAAGTCATAGTTCTTGACCTCTTGGTTTCTACATAGTTCCCTCTAAGACCTTCTCTGGCCTCCCACCACATGGCTCTATGTGAACAGAGGCAACATCTAATTTTGTTCACTGACAAAGGTGTTGAAAATATAATGCATGCTACAACACCTAAAGCAAAAATAACAAGAGGAAATATAAACTGCTTTTCATCAAAATTAAAAACTTTTGTGCTTCAAAGGACACCATCAAGAAAATGAAAATATAACTTATAAAATGGGAGAAAATGTGTACAGATCAGATATCTGATAAGGAATCTATGTAGATTTATTTAAAAAACTCTTACAACTCAACAGTTACAAAATGAATAACTCAATTAAATATGGGCAAAGAATTTAAACAGACATTTCACCAAAGAAGATACAAAAATGGCCAATAAGCACATGAAAAATGTTCAACATTGTTAGCATTTAGGAAATGCAGACCAAAACCACAGTGAGATGCCACTTCACACCCACTAGGACGGCTATCATAAAAAGATAAGAAATAACAAGTGTTGGTGAAGATGTGGAGAAAGTGGAGTCCTCATACATTGCTGGTGCGAATATAAAACGTGCAGCCACTTTGGAGAACAGTTTCCACTGCAAAGTTTATATCCAAAAGAAATGAAAACATATGTCCACACAAAAACTTGTACAAGAATACTCATAGCAGCATTATTCATAATAGACAAAAAGTGAAAACAACCCAAAGGTCCATCAGCTGATGAATAGGTAAGCAGAATATGGTATATCCATACAATGGAATATTATTTTGCCATATAAAGGAGTGAAGTACTGACACATGCTACAACCATGGATGGAACTTGGAAATATAATACTAAATGAAAGATGCCAGTCACAAACAACCACATATTGCATGATTCCATTTATTGGAAATATCATGATCAAGCAAATCTATAGAGACAGAAAATAGATTAGTTGTTGCTTAGAACTGGGGAATTGAGAAAGAATGAGTAGTTAGTGCTAAAGGGAATGGAGTTTCTATTCAGGGTAACGAAAATGTTCTAAAGTTCTAAGGTTCTAAAATGTTCTAAAGCTATTGTGTACAATAGCTAAAGTATGGAAACAACCTAAGTGTCCACTGATGGATGAATAGATAAAGAAATCATGGTACATATATAACGAATATTATTCAGCCATAAAAAAGAATGAAATTCTGCCATTTGCTACAACATGGATGGACCTAGAGGACATGATGCAAAGTGAAATGTCAGACAGAGAACGACAAATGCCATATGATCTCTCTTATACATGGAATCTAAATGTGTATATATATATATATATACACATATACACACAAGAAATGTGTATATATATATATATATATATATATATATATATATATACACACACACACACAAGAAAACCAAGCTCATAGATATAGAGAACAGACTGGTGGTTGCAAGAGATGAGGGATGGGAGAAATGGGTGAACTGTTTTGTTTTGTTTAAATAAATTGAAAAAAAGCATTTTTAAAGAGTAGATGTGAAGGAGAGGATGGGTCCAATGTAGGCGATACTGGAAAGTCCTGAAAGCAGGGCATTCTGCATTGTGGGCCATGGAAGGTAGGCCCTGCTCCCCAGGGTCACCATCTGTACATTGTAAGCAGCTGGGCCCCAAGATGATTCAGAAGCCCCACTCAGTGTTCCCTTGGCTTTATAGCCTGTGTTTCACCTCAGCTCAATATCCATGTTCAGGCAAAGCCCAGAACTGACTGCTTAGAAAAATATTTAATTGAGATTCCTCCTATAGTACTTATTAAAAAAAAATGCAGACAAGTATAACTAAACTATACTGAAATATATAGTCATAGACTATCAGTCCTGGGTTTGGGGAAAATGGCAAATATTAAATACTCCTAAGAACTAGATGGTTTTAATGTCACATTTAACAAGAAAGTAAATAAATTAAAAATAAAATTGGATTGTGGTGATGGTTACACAGCCTTGTAAATATACTAAAAAATATACTAAAAATCATTGAATTAATTATACATCTCAAAGGAGTGAATTTTATTGTATATAAAGTACCTCTCAGTAAAGCTATTTATATACATACATTATTTATATTTATTCATATATATATTTAATGAATGATTCACCTGTCAGTTTTCTTCCTTCCTTCACACTCAAGTCCCCAGAGCAATCTCATGGTTTGGAAAAGGAAGTATGAAAACTTCCAAGTGTTTGCAAGAATTTAGAGCTAAAACAACTGAGCCATCTATAACTCCCTCAGAGTTGCTTTCTGGTTGCCCTGAGGGCATAATAAAAAAATGACTTACCCTGGTTCAGCCTGAGAAAAGGCATCTGATAAGTTTTCAAGATTCTTATACACACAGGATTGAGTGGATAAAGCAGAACCCTAAAGAGTGAGCTGTCTGCAAGGGCTGTCCGACACCACTAGCAGCTACTGAGGCCCTGACATGCCGCTAGTCTGAACAGAGTTGTGCTTTATAGTACAAAATACACTTGGACTTTCTTAAAAAGTAAAATACCTCATAAACAAATTTTTTATATGGATTATATTTTGAAGTGATAATGGCTTGGATATACTGGATTAAATAGAACATAGTATTAAAATTGGTTTCAACTGTTTCTTCCTATTTTTTATAATGTGGCTTCTAGAAATTGTTAATTTTCATATGTGGCTCAGATGATATTTGTATTGGGCAGCCCTGACCTAGAACCTTGCATACTAAATGATGCTATAAGACTGGCCAATCAAAAATCCTAGCAGCATGGAGAGACAGTGGACAAAAAGAATGCTTCACCACTAAGGTATCGAAATAGAGGTACAGAAAGGTAGGAAACAGTAAGTCAAGCCTGTTGCTGGCACTCTTACTCCTTCTGTCTCTCCCCCCTTTCCCTCTCCCTTCATCTCTAAAACTTTGCAAATCCCAAGAGACAAACTTTGCTCTACAGCTTCTTGGACCTGCATTAATAGCACCTTGATTAAATCTTGGGCTTTCTGAATATCTCTATGATTGTGCTGATCAGAATTTTTAGTTTACATCTACCTTCTCCATTACACTATTAGCTCCTTAAGGACAGTGTACATGTTTTATTCATCTCTGCACACACCCAGCACATAGTAGATGCTCAATAAATACTTGCTAAATTTGAGATATATAGAAAAGAACATAGTTGGCCAATCACACAGTATTCAGTTTGTGTTTCCTCATCAGCTGTTATGTTACTTCTTTCTAAATCTGGAGTTTTAAAACCCCATGTTATTTCCAAATAGTACAATGAATAATAAAAATTTTTCAAATAAAAAATGATCTTTAATCCAACCTAAAATAAAATTAAATCTATGCCAGAATGTGTCTTTACATGAAGAAAGTAAAAAGGTAATCATAATAACAAGCAAAGGAATAACTCAGCGTCATATTGGCCAAAGTTTCAGTAATTTTTAGTCTTACTGTTCAAAGGTTATCCATTATGATGTAAAATACCAAATAAACAAATAAGTGAATGGAAAATAATATGAATACCAGCCAAGTCAAGTCTGATGTCAGTGGGAGTTCTGGATACAGAATGAGTCTCTTCTTGGCCATTCGCCTGTGTCAAGCTGTTCAGTTATTAGTTTGTTTTTACTCAATGTCCTATTTTTAAAATGCAATTTTTAATGAGCATAAAGACAGATGTTTAGCTTGGAGGATAAGTTATAGCTGTGTTGGGAGCAGCAGACATGTGTGCCCCCCGGACACTTGTGACAGAGAATATGTTATTGTTGACACTTAGGAGACTAAGCATCAGGAAGTCAGCTTCAGATTTTTAACTGCTTCAAATGCTAATGGGGCTGATACGGCTGATTTGTGGGGAAAATGGCTGCAATTGAAATGTGTGCAGATGCGTTTACAGTAGGACTTGTTTTAACCAATGACTTCAACCTAGATTTCACAATGTTTTGCTTTGCTAGGCAAAATCATAATCTGTGAACAGTCAAGTTCAAACCAAAAGTGCTTGCATTCCTCTCTCACTGCTATTGCATGTTATTAGGGGAAATCATGATCAAGAAACCTGCCATGAGCAGAAATCATGCTGGGAAATACATCTGATTTATTTTTCCACTTCAATCAATGCTGAGTAACTAACAGTTGCAATCTAAAATAATTTCACCATAACTTTAAGCCAATAAATCAAGCAAATGTAGAAAATAGTAGCAGAACAATTCTTTAAAGTTTCTAAACATATTTTAACTATCAACATGCTTTAAAAGCATTTTAGTCCTGATATTGAGGCGAAGCTTCTTCCGTATGATAGTAAAATTAAAAACATAAGAACAATGATAGTACAATTAAAAACATAAGAACAATGACAGTAAAACCATAGGGCACAAAAGCTATAAAAACTAGTGTTAACTATATTGACCCAAAGGAAAAGGCTTTCCTGGGGGCCATATGGGCAGAAGTATTTAGTTACAAAAAGCCAGAGCATGCAATCCTAAAGATCTGAATAGTTATTCTTTTTCCATTTTTTTAGCAAGATTATTTTAGTACACGGAATTCTGTCATAAATTAAATCAGAATCTGACGTCTCAATCTAATTAATAACTATCCAAATTGGATAGTCATTAAATTTTAGTATCCCTCTCATCTAAAGATTCTTTGTCGTCCCAATCCCCCCCTCCAATGAGGGATGCTTTTAACAACAGCACAGACATTTAATCACCCAGGTCCCAGGTGTCCCCTGAAAGTGGCCCATCTATTTGAGAAAGTCGTACTAGTGAGACTAAATATTTCTGCCATGCTCTAATTCTACCTCACGGAGCTGGAAACCCTAATCACTGATTTCTATAATATTCTTTTCTTCTGTTTCTCCCATTTCCCAGGCGGTGTAAGATCCTCCACCTCTTTGATCTACACCTTAAACAGCAGTTTCTCCTAAGGTCCTTTATAGGGATTTTTTTTTTCCCCATCCAGCTATTCATATATTTCATTTTATCTTTTTAACATCTTTATTGGAGTAAAATTGCTTTACAATAGTGTGTTAGTTTCTGCTGTATCACAAAGTGAATCAGCTATATGTATACATATATCCCCATATCCCCTCCCTCTTGCATCTCCCTCACACCCTCCCAATCCCTTTAGGTGTTCAAAAAGCACCGAGCTGATCTCCCTGTGCTATGTGGCTGTTTCCCACTAGCTATCTATTTTACATTTGGTAGTGTATATATGTCCATGTCACTCTCTCACTTCGTCCCAACTTACACTTCCCCCTCCCCATGTCCTCAAGTCCATTCTCTACGTCTGTGTCTTTATTCCTGTCCTGCCCGTAGGTTCTTCAGAACTATATACATATTGATTCCATATATATGTGTTAACATACGGTATTTGTTTTTCTCATTCTAACTTACTTCACTCTGTATGACAGACTCCAGGTCCATTCACCTAACTACAAATAACTCAATTTTGTTTCTTTTTATGGCTGAGTAATATTCCATTGTATATATGTGCCACATCTTCTTTATCCATTCATCTGGCGATGGACACTTAGGTTGCTTCCTTGTCCGGTCTATTGGAGTTAGTGCTGTAATGAACATTGGGGTACATGATTCTTTTTGAATTATGGTTTTCTCAGGGTATATACCAAGTAGTGGGATTGCTGGGCAATATGGTATTTCCATTTTTAGTTTTTTAAAGAACCTCCATACTGTTCTCCATTGTGGCTTTACCAATTTACATTCCCACCAACGGTGTAAGAGGGTTCCCTTTTCTCCACACCCTCTCCAGCATTTAATGTTTGTAGATTTTGAAACGATGGTCATTCTGATTGGTGTGAGGTGATCCCTCACTGTGGTTTTGACTTGAATTTCTCTAATGATTAGTGATGCTGAGCATCCTTTCATGTGTTTGTTAGCAATCTGTATATCTTCTTTGGAGAAATGTCTCTTTAGGTCTTCTGTCCATTTTTGGATTAGGTTGTTTGTTTTTATGATGTTGAGCTGCATGAGCTGCTTATATATTTTGGAGATTAATCCTTTGTTAGTTGCCTCATTTGAAAATATATTCTCCCATTCTGAAGGTTGTTTTTTTGTCTTGTTTATGGTTTCCTTTGCTGTGCAAAAGCTTTTACATTTCATTAGGTCCCATTTGTTTATTTTTGTTTTTATTTCCATTTCTCTAGGAGGTGGGTCAAAAAGGATCTTGCTGTTATTTGTATCATAGAGTGTTCTGCCTTTGTTTTCCTCTAAGAGTTTTATAGTGTCTGGCTTTACATTTGGGTCTTTAATCCATTTTGAGTTTATTTTTGTGTATGGTGTTAGGAAGTGTTCTAATTTCATTCTTTTACATGTAACTATCCAGTTTTCCCAGCACCACTTATTGAAGAGGCTCTCTTTTCTCCGTTGTATATTCTAACCTCCTTTATCAAAAATAAGGTGACCATATCTGTGGCAGTCTATCTCTGGGCTTTCTATCCTGTTCCATTGATTTATATGCCTGTTTTTGTACCAGTACCGTAATGTCTTCATTACTGTAGCTTTGTAGTATAGTCTGAAGTCAGGGATCCTGATTCATCCAGCTCCGTTTTTCTTTCTCAACATTGCTTTGGCTATTCAGGGTCCTCTGTGTTTCCATACAAATTGTGAATTTTTTTGTTCTAGTTCTGTGAAAAATGCCATTGGTAGTTTGATAGGGATTGCCCTGAATCTATAGACTGCTTTGGGTAGTGCAGTCATTTTCACAATGTTGATTCTTCCAATCCAAAAACATAGTATATCTCTCCATCTGTTTGTATCATCTTTCATTTCCTTCATCAGTGTCTTATAGTTTTCTACATACAGGTCTTTTGTCTCTTTAGGAAAGTTTATTACTAAGTATTTTATTCTTTTTGTCACAATGGCAAATGGGAGTGTTTCCTTAATTTCTCTTTCAGCTTTTTCATCATTCGTGTATAGGAATCCAAGAGATTTATGTGCATTAATTTTGAATCCTGCTACTTTACCAAATTCATTGATTAGCTCTAGTAGTTTTCTGGTAGAGTCTTTAAGATTCTCTATGTATAGTATCATGTCATCTGCAAACAGTGACAGCTTTACTTACCCTTTTCCGAATTGGATTCATATTTTTTTCTTTTTCTTCTCTGATTGCTGTGGCTAAAACTTCCAAAACTATGGAATAATAGTAGTGAGAGTGAGCAACCTTGTCTTGCCCCTGATCTTAGTGGAAATGGTTTCAGTTTTCACCGTTGAGTATGGTGTTGGCTGTGGGATTGTCATATATGGCCATTAATATGTTAAGGTAAGTTCCCTCTGTACCTATTTTCTGGAGGGTTTTTTATCATAAATGGGTGTTGAATTTTGTCAAAAGCTTTTTCTGCATCTATTGAGATGATCATATGGTTTTTATCCTTCCAATTGTTACTATGGTTTATCACATTGACTGATTTGCGTATATTGAAGAATCCTTGAATTCCTGGGATAAGCACCACTTGATCATGGTGTATGATCTTTTTAATGTGCTCTTGGATTCTGTTTACTAGTATTTCGTTGAGGATTTTTGCATCTATGTTCATCAGTGATAATGGCCTATAGTTTTCTTTTTTGTGACATCTGGAAGAGTTTGAGAAGGATAGGTGTTAGCTCTTCTCTAAATGTTTGATAAAATTAACCTGTGAATCCATCTGGTCCTAGGCTTTTGTTTGTTGGAAGGATTTAATCATAGTTTCAATTTCAGTGCTTGTAATTGGTCTGTGTATATTTTCTATTTCATCCTGGTTCAGTCTTGGAAGGTTGTGCTTTTCTATGAATTTTTCCATTTCTTCCAGGTTGTCCATTTTTTGGCATATAGTTGCTTGTAGTAATCTCTAATGATCCTTTGTATTTCTGCAGTGTCAGTTGTTACTTCTTTTTCATTTCTAATTCTATTGATTTGAGTCTTCTCACTTTTTTCTTCATGAGTCTGGCTAATGGTTTATCAATTTTGTTTATCTTCTCAAAGAACCAGCTTTTAGTTTTATTGATCTTTGCTATTCCTTCCTTCGTTTCTTTTTCATTTATTTCTGATCCGATCTTTATGATTTCTTTCCTCTGCTAACTTTGGGGGGTTTTTTTGTTCTTCTTTCTCTAATTGCTTTTGGAGAAAGGTTAGGTTGTTCATATGACATTTTTCTTGTTTCTTAAGGTAGGATTGTATTGCTCTAAACTTCCATCTTAGAAGTGTTTTTGCTGCATCCCATAAGTTTGGGGTCATTGTATTTTCATTGTCATATGCTCCTAGGTATTTTTTTATTTCCCCTTTCATTTCTTTAGTGATCTCTTGGTTATTTAGTAGTGTATTGTTTAGCCTCCATGAGTTTGTATTTTTTACAGTTTTTTTTCCTGTAATTGATATGTAATCTCATAGTGTTGTTGTTGGAAAAGATACCTGATACGATTTCAATTTTCTTAAATTCACCAACGCTTGATATGTGACCCAAGATATAATTTATCCTGGAGAAGGTTCCATGAGTACTTGAGAAGAAAATGTATTCTGTTGTTTTTGGATGGAATGTCCTATAAATAGAAATTAGGACTATCTTGTTTAATGTGTCATTAAAGCTTATGTTTCCTTACTTATTTCCATTTTGGATGATCTGTCCATTGGTGAAAGTGGGGTGTCCCCTACTATTATTGTGTTACTGTCGATTTCCCCTTTTACGGTTGTTAACATTTACCTTATGTATTGAGGTGCTCCTAAGTTGGGTGCATAAATATTTACAACTGTTATATCTTCTTCTTGGATGGATCCCTTTATCATTATGTAGTGTCCTTCTTTGTCTCTTGTAATAGTCTTTATTTTAAAGTCTATTTTGTCTGATATGAGAATTGCTACTCCAGCTTTCTTTTGATTTCCATTTGCATGGAATATCTTTTTCCTCCCCTCATTTTCAGTCTGTTATGTGTCCTTAGGTCTGAAGTGGGTTTCTTGTAGACAGCATATATATGGGTCTTGTTTTTGTATCCATTCAGCCAGTCTATGTCTTTTGGTTGGAGCATTTAATCCATTTACATTTAAGGTAATCATTGATATGTATGTTCCTAGTCCCATTTTCTTAATTGTTTTGGGTTTGTTATTGTAGGTCTTTTCCTTCTCTTGTGTTTCTTGCCTAGAGAAGTTCCTTTAGCAGTTGTTGTAAAGCTGGTTTGGTGGTGCTGAACTCTCTCAGCTTTTGCTTGTCTGTAAAGCTTTTAATTTCTCCATGAAATCTGAATCCTTGCTGGGTAGAGTAATCTTGGTTGTAGGTTTTTCTCCTTCATCACTTTAAATATGTCCTGCCAGTCCCTTCTGGCTTGCAGAGTTTCTGCTGAAAGATCAGCTGTTAACCTTACGGGGATTCCCTTGTGTGTTATTTGTTGTTTTTCCCTTGCTGCTTTTAATATGTTTTCTTTGTATTTAATTTTTTATAGTTTGATTAATATGTGTCTTGGTGTGTTTCTCCTTGCATTTATCCTGTATGGGACTCTCTGTGCTTCCTGGACTTGATTAACTATTTCCTTTCCCATATGAGGGAAGTTTTCAACTATAATCTCTTCAAATATTTTCTCAGTCCATTTCTTTATTTTTCTTCTGGGACCCCTATGATGTGAATGTTTGTGCATTTAATGTTGTCCCACAGGTCTCTGAGACTGTCCTCAATTCTTTTCAATCTTTTTTCTTTATTCTGCTCTGCAGTAGTTATTTCCACTATTTTATCTTCCAGGTCACTTATCATTTCTTCTGCCTCAGTTATTCTGCTATTGATTACTTCTAGAGATTTTTTCATTTCATTTATTGTGTTGTTCTTCATTGTTTGTTTGCTCTTTAGTTCTTCTAGGTCTTTGTTAAACCTTTCTTGTATTTTCCCATTCTATATCCAAAATTTTGGATCATCTTTACTATCATTACTCTGAATTCTTTTTCAGGTAGACTGCCTATTTCCTCTTCCTTTTGTTCTGGTGGGTTTTTATCTTGCTTCTTCATCTGCTGTATATTTCTCTGTCTTTTAATTTTGTTTAACTTACTGTATTTGGGGTCTCCTTTGCACCGGCTGCAGGTTCATAGTTCCTGTTGTTTTTGGTGTTGGCCCCCAGTGGGTAAGGTTGTTTCAGTGGGTTGTGTAGGCTTCCTGGTAGAAGGGACTGGTTCCTATGTTCTAGTGGATGAGGCTGGATCTTGTCTGTTTGGTGGGCAGGACCACAACTTGTGGTGTGTTTTGGGGTGTCTGTGAACTTATTATGATTTTTAAGTAGCCTCTATGTTAATGGGTGGAGTTGTATTCCTGTCTTGCTAGTTGTTTGGCATGGGATGTCCAGCACTGTAGCTTGCTGGTCGTTGAGTGAAGCTGGGTCTTAGCGTTGAAATGGAGATCTCTGGGAGAGCTCTCACCAACTGATATTACAAGGGACTGGGAGGTCTGGTGGACCAATATCCTGAACTCTGCTCTCCCACCTCAGAGGCTCAGGCCTGATACCAGGCCAGAGCAACATGGCTCAGAAGAAAAGGGAGAAAAGAAAAAAAAGGAAAGAAATTAAAAATAAAATAAATTTATTAATATAAAAATTTAAAAAATAATTTAAAAAAGAAAAGAGAGCAACCAAACCAATAAACACTTACAAAAAAGAGAAAAATATATATATATAAAAGAAGAGATCAACCAGATCAATAAACAAATCTACCAATGATAATAAGCTGTAAATACTGAACTAAGATAAACATAAAGCTAGAAGCAAATTAGATGCAGAAAGCAAACCCCTAGTCTACACTTGCTCCCAAAGTCCACTGCCTCAATTTTGGGGTGATTCATTGTCTGTTCAGGTATTCCATAGATGCAGGGTACATCAAGTTGATTGTGGAGATTTAATCCACTGCTCCTGAAGCTGCTGGGAGAGATTTCCCTTTCTCTTCTTTGTTTGCACAGCTCCTGGGGTTCAGCTCTGGATTTGGCCCTGCCTCTACATGTAGGTCACCTGAGGGCATCTGTTCTTCGCCCAGACAGGATGGGGCTAAAGTAGCAGCTGATTAGGGGGCTCTGGTTCACTCAGGCCACAGGGAAGGATGGGTATGGAATGCGGCATGAGCCTGCAGTGGCAGAGGCTGGCATGACATTGCAGCAGCCTGAGGTGCACTGTGTGTTCTCCCAGGGAAGTTGTCCCTGGATCACAGAACCCTGGCAGTGGTGGGCTGCACAGGCTCCCGGGAGGACAGGTGTGGATAGTGAACTGTGCTTGCACACAGGCTTCTTGGTGGCTGCAGCAGCAGTGTTAGCATTTCATGCCCATCTCTGGGGTCCGTGCTGATAGCCACAGCTCGTGTCCATCTCTGGAGGTTGCTCTGAATCCCCTCTCCTCACGCACCCCAGAACAATGGTCTCTTGCCTCTTTGGCAGCTCCAAACATTTTCCTGGACTCCCTCCCAGCTAGCTGTGGCACACTAACCCCCTTCAGGCTGTGTTCACACAGCCAACCACAGTCCTCTCCCTGGGATCTGACCTCTGAAACCCGAGCCTCAGCTCCCAGCCCCCACCCGCCCTGGTGCGTAAGTAGACAAGCATCTTAGGCTGGTGAGGGCTGGTTGGCACCAATCCTCTGTGAGGGAATCTCTCCATTTTGCCCTCTGCACCCCTTTTGCTGAGCTCCCCTCTGTGGCTCCAAAGCTTCCCCCCCACCCACTCCCGTCTCCACTAGTGAAGGGGCTTCCTAGTGTGTGGAAACTTTTCCTTCTTCACAGCTCCCTCCAGAGGTGCAGGTGCCATTCCCATTCTTTTATCTCTGTTTTTTCTTTTTTCTTTTGCTCTACCCAGGTATGTGGGGAGTTTCTTGCCTTTTGGGAAGTCTGAGGTCTTCTTCCAGCATTCTGTAGGTGTTCTATAGGAGTTGTTCCACATGTAGATGTATTCTTAGTTTATTTGTGGGGAGGAAGTTGATCTCTACATGTTACTCCTCTGCCGTCTTGAAGGTCCTCCCTCTGGGGATATTTTAATAGTCTTGATACACAGATGACATCCTCTACCATTTTAATTGAAATTTCTGGAAGTGGTGCCCAGGCATGAGAATTTTCTACATCTCCCCAGATAAATTCTAATGTTTCCTAAAGTTTGAGAACTGGCAGTGGTGTGCTGGTCAACATTTAAAAACAAGCTCTCTGCAGGGTTTGGGGAGGGGGTCAGAGAGTCTGATTTGTAGCATTTGCTGATTTCACTGGTTTAATACCGCAGCCATGAATTGAAGCTTCATGAATTGAAGATTCACATCAATTTCAAACTATCAACATGATATCAACCAGCTCCCCAAATTCCTGAAATTCAACAAGAATTTTTGAAATTCAACTAGCAAGATGGACTGAGCCAACTCCAGCACACACTGGAACTAGGGTGTTATTGTATCCAATCTCCTCCTGATATATTAGCCAGATGGTCCAATGGGGTACATGTGTCAATAGATTTCCTCTTCAAAGATAGTCTTACATGGTTCTGAAGAACCTAGGGGCAGGAAAGGAATAAAGATGCAGATATAGAGAATGGAGTTGAGGACATGGGGAGGGGGAAGGGTAAGCCAGGACAAAGTGAGAGAGTGGCATGGACATATATACACTACCAAATGTAAAATAGATAACTAGTGGGAAGCAGCTGCATAGCACAGGGAGATCAGCTCGGTGCTTTGTGACCACCTAGAAGGGTGGGATAAGGAGGTGGGAGGGAGGGAGATGCAAGAGGGAAGAGATATGGGGAAATATGTATATGAATAACTGATTCACTTTGTTGTAAAGCAGAAACTAACACACCATTGTAAACAATTATACTCCAATAAAGTTGTTAAAAAAATATTTCTCCTCTGGATCATGCTACTTCTGGGAGTAATAAACTATCCTTTGTTTTCAAAAAAAAAAAAAGGATAGTCTTACATAGAAGCCAGTTGATAGGTAAATGATAGATGATAGATGATAGATAGATAGATGATAGACAGAAAAAAAAAAACAGACACAAGTTGAATGTCTCTGATAAAATGAGCTAGAGAATCTCATCCACTTGGCTATCCTGCTTACCCCCATTGTGCTGCTATCTAAAGGTCTTGCATGGAAACCAGAAGGCTAAAAAAGGGCATTTGAAGAATCACTGACCCACAGACGAAACCCATATTTCTCATTTCCCTCTATGAAGCCTCTTCACAACCTGACAACACAAAGCCTTTCAGTCCCATTTCCCCCATGTCCCACCTCACATTTCCCACTATAAGCACAGTCAATAATAAGATGTTCACAACATATAATTCTCTTCGTCTCTCCAAAAAATGGTCTTCAATGATCCCCCTAGTCCTCTGGAACTGTCTCTTGTTTTCTAGCAAATTATATAAAATAGAAATTTTCTTTCATTCCAAGAAATATCTTTTCCCGCTCTCTTTTCTGCCCTTAGTTGAGGAGTGAGGTCAGCACTGATGTTATCTGTCATTTAGGTTGAAAATAGTACTTTAAAAAATGAACGTTTTTAGCACTAATATATCCAAGTTACTTTAGGAAGAGATTCTTAGAGATATTTGGAGCTTGATAAAGACGTATAGAGAAAGACCAGTATCTATGGACTCTTAGAACCCATATTACTAAAATCAGAGGCTGACTTAATAGATCTTGAGGGTGAGAAAGATGAAAAGCAGACAGAATTTGGGTACCTCAAAGCTTTAGGAATCCTTGACCCTCTAGATCCAGAGTGGTTTGGATCACAGGGATGAGAAACAATCCTCCCAACCCTGATTCTACACTTTTATTTGTCCATGGCCCAGGTAAGTCTAAAGTCTTAAGTCAAGGGAGAGGTATATGTCTAGACAGAAAGAGGGAAACTGTGAATAAATTTGTTACATTTGGGGACATACATTCTGTTAATTTATGAGTCAGTCCTGAAATGACAGGTAACGAGGAAGATCTCACTGAGCCCCAGTCCACATGAACATGCCACAGTCAGGAAAGAACAGATGTGAGGAGAGGACACAGCATCCAGGCAGGGGTCTGCTGCATACACACTACACAACATTGGCCTTCCTCCAGATGGTGTAGTGAGTGTCAACACACTATCAAACTCTAAAGAGCTGGACCAGTGTTTCTCAGGCCACATTTTCACTATTGCCCCCAAGTGCTTTTTCAGACATCTTTTTCCTAATGGCCCCATCCATGAAATTTTAATACCATGGATTTACTGTATATCTTTTATGTAATGTATGTATATCTATGCTTTATACATAGATAAAGTTTTTTGCCACCACTGAGAAACAATTTTCACCCATTAGGAATAATGTTGCCCTGTTGAGGATGCATGAGCCACAGAGACAGCGGCTAATTTTATTATCACGCCTCTGTTAGCCAAGCAAGTCAGAAGATTTTTGAAACTAGGTGTAAGTGAAATGTAATGAAATTAAATAATGTTTAAGTATAACATTAGATCTAAAAGCTTTTCAAAAGAATTCAGTAAGATAAAATTTTACAACAGAAGACTAAATAAAGCCACCATTTTTATACAAAGATATGTATTTAGAGACTATCTGGTTTCAATAAACAGGAAGATTATACTAACCTCTCTGAGAATGGACATAGTTATGGGCAGAGATAAGCAGCAAAGTGTAAGAAAATCAGAGTGCTGATAGGCTCCCTTATTATAAAAGCAGCAGACTTATTTTGCAGGCATCTTTTGCATAGCGTGTGCAGTGAATTGTGTATGGCACCGCAGTACAGTAGACTAAAAATAGTAAACAAAATGCCAAATAAATTACTAAAAGCTGCATGGTGTTTTATAGCTATGTAAAGTAATTCTGCTTCATAACAGGAAAATTTGGATATAACTTTGTTTATATAGAATCTCTCTTACTAAGAATATTCTCCAACACTTTATAACAAATTAAATGTTGGCAGTATAGTGATAACACTTGTGAATGCAGCATTTATTTTTCACCTGTAAGCAGCAAATACAGCTTTTTAAAAATGAAAGCAGACTTCAAACGAGCCCCATGAATTTAGAACAGAACATATTATTTTCAAATGTTCTCACTAAAATCAAGGGAAAACAGTTTTTTCTCTGAAACTTCAGTGGGCAACTTGGACGCTGACCCAGAGTAGAAAGGTGGTATACAGATGTAGAGAACAGACTTGTGGACACAGGGGGAAAGGGAGGGTGAGACAAATTGAGAGAGTAGCATTGACATATATACACTACCATGTGAAAATGGACAGCTAGTGGGAAGCTGCTGTATAGCACAGGGTGTTCAGCTCAGTGCTCTGTGACAACCTAGAGGGGTGGTATAGGGAGGGTGGGAGGGAAGCTCAAGAGGGAGGGGATATATATATACATATAGCTGATTCACTCGGTTCTACTGCAGAAACTAACACAACATTGTAAAGCAATTATACTCCAATTTAAAAAAAATAAAAAAGAAAGAGGGGTATAATTGAGATCAGGCAAAACATAGAGATCAGGCAAAACAGGACCGTTATGACTGGTTAAACTTTAAAAACATGATCACTAACTTCCAATTCCTTAGTGCAACTCCAAAATCCTACCACTTTCCCCAACTCTATTCACTCTTTTCTTTTCCTAGGTGACATTTCACTTTCCTCTTTCCTCCTGAAATATCTAGCAGCCCTTCCCCTGCTTAATGCTTAGCAGATTACCCTGACAGAAGCAATTAGAAGAGAACTCACACATATTTGTACTACTAAACCTCTCCAAGCAACACACTCTTTACCCATGTACTCTCACCCTCCTCTTTCAGTAGATGAACTATTCCTTTATTTCTCCTTTACTGACATATTTTATGGGAAATAAATATTTCTCAGTGTACCAATTAAATTTTTTTGGGTAGACTCCTTGGTTGACTGCTTTCTCAGCAATGTGAATATCTTATTCCAGTGTCTTCTGGCCTCCATTGTATCTCATAAGAAGTCAGCTTACTATCATACTCTTGTTCTGCTATACCTGATGAGCTGTTTTCTCTTTGGCTTTGACCTTCAAAAGTTTGACTATTATGTGTCTAAGTATGGGTAATTTTGTGTTTATTCTACTTGAGATTCATTGAGCTTCTTGGATTTTTAAATTGATGTTTTTCATAAAGTTTGGGAAGTTTTTGCCAATTTTTCAAATATTTTTTGCCCCTTTATTTGTTCCCCTAGTAGGACTCATTTTGTCCACATATGCCTGTATGATTTATGTTGTTCTACATGTCTCTGAGACTGTGTTGTTTTTTTCTTTATTTTTCTATTTGGATAATTTCTATTAATCTATCTTCAAGCTCATTGATTCTTCCTTCCAGCATCTCAAGTTTTCTGTTGAACCTTCTAATAAATTTTTCATTTCAGTCATTGTACTTTTCAATTACAGAACTTCCATTTGGCTCTCTATTTTTAAAATAGTTTCTATCTCTTTATTGGATTTTCTATACACTGAATGATTATCATCATACTTTCCCTTAATTCTTTGACACAGTTTCCTTTAGTTCTCTGAACATAATTATATAAGCTGCTTTTAGCTCTTTCTATGCTAAATCCAGCATCTGAAGACATTCTGAGATAGCTTCTATTCATTAATTTTTTCCCTAAAGATGTGTCATACTTTCTTATTTCTTTGCATGTCTCATAAATTTTTAAAAATTATTGGCCTTTTTAGATAATACATTGTAGCAACCCTGGATTCTATTTTCTCCCTGAGCATTGTTGTTTTGTTTTTTTTATGTTTGCTTAGTAAACCTGCCTAGAATAAATATATGAAAATGTACAGCCACTGATATCTCTGTTCAATTATTATTTTCTTTGTTTTTATTTTTAAGCTTGCCTTCCTAGAGATTACATTTGCATAGCTTAGCATCCAGTAAAAGATTGTACAAAGGTTGTTCTGCAACACCTCAAGTTACTAAGGTTTCCATTTTCTGCTGATAGATCTGTGTGTGAGCTGGAGAAAATATTAAACCTTTAGATCATTTTCAACTCTTCCCCTGCTTTTAAATTTCTACCACGTTCTCTCACATAACCTCTGCACCTATGTGCATGTTGTATCATCCAGGGACAGGTGGGTGACTTGGGACCTCTCTGGTGACTGCTGCACATGTACACAGCCCCAATCTTTAGGTCTGAGACCTGAACATATGAGGAAGTTGTGTGTTATACAAAAGTGGAATTTTCTTGTTTGCTATTAAGACAGATTAAGTGTAATTTGATTTCTCATGACACACCTCCCATTATACTTATTTTTGGACAGATAATAAAGCTAATTACAAAGCAAGGGCATTTTACAGCAGGACACCACCAAAAACTGTATATATTTTAGTATGGTAAACGTTTACATCTAGAGGAGACTGATACATTGATTAATGTTGTTATTCTGTGCTAAGAAAAAATAAATAAAAAGAACAAAGAAACATGGATGACCTGTGAAGATTGTTCAGTGTAATAAAACAATTATGACTTTTAAAAATAGCCATTCTAGGAGGAAGTAACAGGTGAGAAAAATCTAAACAAGTATGATTTCATAGAAGGGTATAGAGCTACGTAGCTACATCTGACTATTTTCTGACTATTGCAGTAAGGAAAAAGAAAGGCTAAAATCAACCAAAAATAGATAAACAAATTGAGTCATTCTCATGACTCCAGGCTATAAAATGTATATTTCAACCAAACTTAACAAGAAGTCTACCTGTCTAGCCTTCTGTCACCAAATTGTCTCTACCCCTTAAAAATCCAAGTATTTATTCAGCAGGCATTTGTTGAGTACCTGCTCTAGAGCAGACACTCTAAGTACTGTGTATAGAGCATATGAGTCAGGCTCTGCATCACAAAGAACCTTACAGCTGAGCAAGGGGGAGTAATGGGTAAACCCACAATGTGACTGCACTGTAGTCAATATTATGATGAAGGAATCTCACCTGGAGAGATCGGGTACGCTTCCCAGAAGAGAAAATGAAGGGGTCCTCAAGCATGAATAGGAATTAGCTACCATTTGAAGAAGGGAGCAGGTACTCTGGGAGGTGAGCTGCATGTTGCTGACCAGCTGAAGCATGTGATTTTGAAGTAGTGAGAGGAAGAGCAAAAGACGCAGGACCACATTGTAAAGTACTGTTGGGGGATGTTGGAGAGGAGAGTAACATTAGGGGTGCTGGCCCCCTACTCCTGTGTCGTGTGTGGATATCTTCTCCACTAACTCAACACATATGATGAAGATACTTAGAAATAAAACTAGCCACTGATTTTGCTGATCCTTAGAAGGCAGGGGACAGAAAGAGTCTTGTAGGGACCTTAAATTATCTTCATATTTAGAGGGTAAAGATTCCTGTTTGAGATTTAATTATCAATTAATCATTCCAGAATTGTCTATTCTCTGTCAGTGTCAGTCAATAAATGTAATCATTTGCACTTTCTTTTTTTAAATTTTAGCTGTTTTCAGCTTAACCCTTAGGCAGGTCATAACTGCTTTTACTTGGCATTCATTAACCTTTTACAAAGTAATTATTACTAGTATAGAGCAACCTGGCAGTGACTCCATGTTTTTGTTTTGTTTTGTTTTGTTTTTTAACATCTTTATTAGAGTATAATTGCCTTACAATGGTGTGTTAGTTTCTGCTTTATAACGAAGTGAATCAGTTATACATATACATATGTTCCCATATCTCTTCCCTCTTGCATCTCTCTCCTTCCCACTCTCCCTATCCCACCCCTCTAGGTGGTCACAAAGCACCGAGCTGATCTCCCTGTGCTATGCGGCTGCTTCCCACTAGCTATCTATTTTATATTTGGGAGTGTATATATGTCCATGCCACTCTCTCACTTTGTCACAGCTTACTCTTCCCTCTCCCCATATCCTCAAGTCCATTCTCTAGTAGGTCTGTGTCTTTATTCCTTTCTTACCCCTAGGTTCTTCATGATATTTTTTTTCTTAGATTCTATATATATGTGTTAGCATACAGTATTTGTCTTTCTCTTTCTGACTTACTTCACTCTGTATGACAGACTCTAGGTCCATCCTCCTCACTACAAATAACTCAATTTCGTTTCTTTTTATGGCTGAGTAATATTCCATTGTATATTATGCCACATCTTCTTTATCCATTCATCTGATGATGGACACAGCTCGCTTCCATGTCCTGGCTATTGTAAATAGAGATGCAATGAACATTTTGGTACATGACTCTCTTTTTTTTTTTTTCCTTTGCAGTACATGGGCATCTCACTGTTGTGGCCTCTCCCATTGTGGAGCACAGGCTCCAGCCACGCAGGCTCAGTGGCCAAGGCTCACAGGCCCAGCCGCTCCACAGCATGTGGGATCTTCCTAGACCAGGGCACAAACTCGTGTCTCCTGCATTGGCAGGTGGACTCTCAACCACTGCGCCACCAGGGAAGCCCCATGACTCTTTTTGAATTATGGTTTTCTTAGGGTATATGCCCAGTAGTGGGATTGCTGGGTCATATGGTAGTTCTATTTGTAATTTTTTAAGGAAACTCCATACTGTTCTCCATAGTAGCTGTACCAATTAACATTCCCACCAGCAGTGCAAGAGTGTTCCCTTTTCTCCACACCCTCTCCAGCATTTATTGTTTCTAGGTTTTTTGATGATGGCCATTCTGACTCGTATGAGGTGATACCTCATTGTAGTTTTGATTTGCATTTCTCTAATAATTAATGACGTTGAGCATTCTTTCATATGTTTGTTGGCAATCTTTGGAGCAATGTCTATTTAGGTATTCTGCCCATTTTTGGATTGGGTTATTTTTTTTTTTGTTATTGAGCTGCATGAGCTGCTTGTAAATTTTGGAGACTAATCCTTTGTCAGTTGCTTCATTTGCAAATATTTTCTCCCATTCTGAAGGTTGTCTTTTGGTCTTTTTTATGGTCTCCTTTGCTGTGCAAAAGCTTTTAAGTTTCATTAGGTCCCATTTGTTTATTTTTGTTTTTATTTCCATTTCACTAGGATGTGGGTCAAAAAGGATCTTCCTGTGATTTATGACATACAGTGTTCTGCCTTTGTTTTCCTCTAAGAGTTTGATAGTTTCTGGCCTTACATTTAGGTCTTTAATCCATTTTGAGCTTATTTTTGTGTATGGTGTTAGGGAGTGTTCTAATCTCATACTTTTACATGTACCTGTCCAGTTTTCCCAGCACCACTTATTGAAGAGGCTGTCCTTTCTCCACTGTACATTCCTGCCTCCTTTATCAAAGATAAGGTGACCATATGTCCATGGGTTTATCTCTGGGCTTTCTATCCTGTTCCATTGATCTATCTTTCTGTTTTTGTGCCACTACCATACTGTCTTGATTACTGTAGCTTTGTAGTATAGTCTGAAGTCAGGGAGCCTGATTCTTCCAGCTCCATTTTTTTTGTTCTCAACATTGCTTTTGTTATTTGGGGTCTTTTGTGTTTCCATACAAATTGTGAATTTTTTTGTTCTAGTTCTGTGAAAAATGCCAGTGGTAGTTTGATATGGATTGCATTGAATCTGTAGATTGCTTTGGGTAGTAGAGTCATTTTCACAATGTTGATTCTTCCAATCCAAGAACATGGTATATCTCTCCATCTCTTTGTATCATCTTCAATTTCTTTCATCAGTGTCTTATAATTTTCTGCATACAGGTATTTTGTCTCCTTAGGTAGGTTTATTCCTAGATATTTTATGCTTTTTGTTGCAATGGTAAATGGGAGTGCTTTCTTAATTTCACTTTCAGATTTTCATCATTAGTATATAGGAATGCCAGAGATTTCTGTGCATTAATTTTTTATCCTGTTACTTTACCAGATTCTTTGGTTAGCTCTAGTAGTTTTCTGGTAGCATCTTTAGGATTCTCTATGTATAGTATCATGTCATCTGCAAACAGTGACAGCTTTACTTCTTCTTTTCCGATTTGGATTCCTTTTATTTCCTTTTCTTCTCTGGTTGCTTGGCTAAAACTTCCAAAACTATGTTGAATATGAATGGTGAGAGTGGACAGCCTTGTCTTGTTCCTGATCTCAGTGGAAATGGCTTCAGTTTTTCACCATTGAGGGTGATGCTGGCTGTGGGTTTGTCATATATGATCTTTATTATGTTGAGTAAAGTTCCCTCTATGCCTACTTTCGGCAGGGTTTTTATTATAAATTGGTGTTGAATTTTGTCAGAAGCTTTCTCTGCATCTATTGAGATGATCATATGTTTTTTCTCCTTCAATTTTTTAATATGGTGTTTCACGTTGATTGATTTGCATATATTGAAGAATCCTTGCATTTCTGGAATAAACCCCACTTGATCATGGTATATGATCCTTTTAATATTTTGTTGGATTCTGTTTGCTAGCATTTTGTTGACGATTTTTGCATCTATGTTCATCAGTGATATTAGCTTGTGGTTTTCTTTCTTTGTGACATCTTTGTCTGGTTTTGGCATGAGGGTGATGGTGGCCTCGTAGAATTAGTTTGGGAGTGTTCCTTCCTCTGCTAGATTTTGGGTGAGTTTGAGAAGGATAGGTGTTAGCTCTTCTCTCAATGTTTGATAGAATTTGCCTGTGAAGCCATCTGGTCCTGGGTTTGGTTTGTTGGAAGATTTTTTTTTTAACATCTTTATTGGAGTATAATTGCTTTACAATGGTGTGTTGGTTTCTGCTTTATAACGAAGTGAATCAGTTATACATATGTTTCCATATCTCTTCCCTCTTGTGTCTCCCTCCCTCCCACCCTCCCTATCCCACTCCTCCAGGCGGTCACAAAGCACCGAGCTGATCTCCCTGTGCTATGCGGCTGCTTCCCACTAGCTATCTACCTTACATTTGGTAGTATATATATGTCCATGCCTCTCTCTTGCTTTGTCACAGCTTACTTTTCCTCCTCCCCATATCCTCAAGTCCATTCTCTAGTAGGTCTGTGTCTTTATTCCTTTCTTACCCCAAGGTTCATCATGACATATTTTTTTCTTAAATTCCATATATATGTGTTAGCATATGGTATTTGTCTTTTTCTTTCTGACTTACTTCAGTCTGTATGACAGACTCTAGGTCTATCCACCTCATTACAAATAGCTCAATTTCGTTTCTTTTTATGGCTGAGTAATATTCCATTTTATATCTGTGCCACACCTTCTTTGGTTTGTTGGAAGATTTTTAATCACAGTTTCACTTTCAGTGCTTGTGATTGGTCTGTTCATGTTTTCTATTTCTTCCTGATTCAGTCTTGGAAGGTTGTGCTTTTCTATGAAATTGTCCATTTCTTCCATGTTGTCCATTTTATTGGCATAGAGTTGCTTGTAGTAATCTCTCATGATCTTTTGTATTTCTGCAGTGTCAGTTGTTACTTCTCCTTTTTCATTTCTAATTCTATTGATTTGAGGCTTCTCCCTTTTTTTTCTTCATGAGTCTTGCTAATGGTTTATCAATTTTGTTTATCTTCTCAAAGAACCAGCTTTTAGTTTTATTGATCTTTGCTATTGTTTCCTTCATTTCTTTTTCATTTTTTTCTGATCTGATCTTTATGATTTCTTTCCTTCTGCTAACTTTGGGGTTTTTTTTGTTCTTCTTTCTCTAATTGCTTTAGGTGCAAGGTTAGGTTGTTTATTCCAGATGTTTCCTGTTTCTTAAGGTAGGATTGTGTTGCTATAAGCTTCCTGCTTAGAACTGCTTTTTCTCTATCCCATAGGTTTTGGGTCATCGTGTCTCTATTGTCATTTGTTTCTAAATAGTTTTTGATTTCCTCTCTGACTTCTTCAGTGATCACTTATTAAGTAGTGTATTGCTTAGCCTCCATGTGTTTGTATTTTTTACAGATCTTTTCCTGTAATTGATATCTAGTCTCATAGTGTTGTGGTTGGAAAAGATAGTTGATACAATTTCAATTTTCTTAAATTTACCAAGGCTTGATTTGTGACCCAAGATATGATCTGTCCTGGAGAATGTTCCATGAGCACTTGAGAAAAATGTGTGTACTGTTGTTTTTGGATGGGGTGTCCTATAAATATGAACTAAGTCCATCTTGTTTAATGTATCATTTAAAGTTTGTGTTTCCTTATTTTCATTTTGGATGATCTGTCCATTGGTGAAAGTGGGGTGTTAAGGTCCCCTACTATGAATGTGTTATTCTCGATTTCCCCTTTTATGGCTGTTAGTATTTGCCTTATGTATTGAGGTGCTCCTATGTTGGGTGCATAAATATTTACAACCGTTATATCTTCTTCCTGGATCAATCCCTTGATCATTATGTAGTGTCCTTCTTTGTCTCTTGTAATAGTCTTATTTTAAAGTCTATTTTGTCTGATATGAGAATTGCTACTCCAGCTTCCTTTTGATTTCCATTTGCATGGAATACCTTTTTCCATCCCCTCACTTTCAGTCTGTATGTTTCCCTAGGCCTGAAGTGGTTCTCCTGTAGATAGCATATATATGGGTCTTGTTTTTGTATCCATCCAGCCAGTCTGTATCTTCTGGTGGGAGCATTTAATCCATTTACATTTAAGGTAATTATCAATATGTATGTTCCTAGTCCCATTTTCTTAATGGTTTTGGGTTCGTTATTGTAGGTCTTTTCCTTCTCTTGTGTTTCTTGCCTAGAGAAGTTCCTTTAGCAGTTGTAAAGCTGGTTTGGTGGTGCTGAACTCTCTCAGCTTTTGCTTGTCTGTAAAGGTTTTAATTTCTCCATCAAATCTGAATCCTTGCTGGGTAGAGCAATCTTTGTTGTAGCTTTTTCTCCTTCATCACTTTAAATATGTCCTGCCAGTCCCTTCTGGCTTGCAGAGTTTCTGCTGAAAGATCAGCTGTTAACCTTATGGGGATTCCCTTGTGTGTTATTTGTTGTTTTTCCCTTGCTGCTTTTAATATGTTTTCTTTGTATTTAATTTTTGATACTTTGATTAATATGTGTCCTGGCATGTTTTTCTTGGATTTATCCTGTATGGGACTCTCTGTGCTTCCTGGACTTGATTAACTATTTCCTTTCCCATATGAGGGAAGTTTTCAACTATAATCTCTTCAAATATTTTCTCAGTCCCTTTCTTTTCCTCTTCTTCTTCTGGGACCTCTATAATTCAATTATTGGTGCATTTAATGTTGTCCCAGAGGTCTCTGCAACTGTCCTCAGTTCTTTTCATTCTTTTTTCTATATTCTGTTCTGCAGTAGTTATTTCCACTATTTTATCTTCCATGTCACTTATCCATTCTTCTGCCTCAGTTATTCTGCTATTGATCCCTTCTAGAGTATTTTTAATTTCATTTATTGTGTTGTTCATCATTGCTTGTTTCCTCTTTAATTCTTCTAGGTCCTTGTTACATGCTTCTTTCATTTTCTCTATTCTATTTCCAAGATTTTAGATCATCTTTACTATCATTATTCTGAATTATTTTTCAGGTAGACTGCCTAGTTCCTCTTCATTTGTTTGGTCTGGTGGGTTTTTTTCTTGCTCCTTCATCTGCTGTATGTTTTTCTGTCTTCTCATTTTGCTTATCCTGCTGTGTTTGGGGTCTCCTTTTTTCAGGCTGCAGGTTCGCAGTTCCCATTGTTTTTGGTGTGTGTCCCCAGTGGCTAAGGTTGGTTCAGTGGGTTGTGTGGGCTTCTTGGTGTAGGGGACTAGTGTCTGTGTTCTGGTGGATGAGGCTGGATCTTGTCTTTCCGGTGTGCAGGTCCACGTCTGGTGGTGTGTTTTGGGGTATCTGTGACCTTATTATGATTTTAGGCAGCCTCTCTGCTAATGGGTGGGGTTGTGTTCCTTTCTTGCTAGTTGTTTGGCATAGGGTGCCCAGCACTGTAGCTTGCTGGTCGTTGAGTGAAGCTGGGTGTTGGTGTTGAGATGGAGATCTCTGGG
This sequence comes from Monodon monoceros, assembly GCF_005190385.1. Lineage (NCBI taxonomy): Eukaryota > Metazoa > Chordata > Mammalia > Artiodactyla > Monodontidae > Monodon > Monodon monoceros. The sequence continues at coordinate 671,772 of NW_021703771.1, read as the reverse complement.
AGATTTTCGCCATTTGATATTACGTGGAGCTGGGAGGTGTCTTGTGGACCAGTGTCCTGAAGTTGGCTCTCCCACGTCAGAGGCACAGCACTGACTCCTGGCTGCAGCACTAAGCGCCTTTTATCCACACAGCTCAGAATAAAAGGGAGAAAAAGTAGAAAGAAAGAAAGAGGATAAAATAAAATAAAGTAAGATAAAATAAAGTTATTAAAATAATTTTTAAGAAAAAAAATTTTTTTAATTAAAAAATAAAAAGTCGGACAGACAGAACCCTAGGACAAATGGTGAAAGCAAAGCTATACAGGCAAAATCTCACACAGAAGCATACACAAACACACACAAAAAGAGGAAAAGGGGAAGAAAATAATAAATCTTGCTCTCAAAGTCCACCTCCTCAATTTGGGATGATTTGTTGTCTCTTCATATATTCCACAGATGCAGGTACATCAAGTTGATTGTGGAGCTTTCATCCGCTGCTCCTCTGGCTACTGGGAGAGATTTCCCTTTCTCTTCTTTGTTCGCTCAGCTCCCAGGGCTCAGCTTTGGATTTGGCCCCGCCTCTGCGTGTAGGTCGCCGGAGGGCGTCTGTTCTTCGCTCAGACAGGACGGGCGTTAAAGGAGCCGCTACATCTGGCTCACTCAGGCCGGGGGAGAGGGAGGGGCACGTAGTGCGGGGCGGGCCTGCGGTGGCAGAGGCCGGTGTGACGTTGCACCGGCCTGAGGCATGCCGTGCGTTCTCCCGGGGTTGTCGTCCCTGGATCCCAGGACCCTGGCAGTGGCGGACTGCACAGGCTCCCCGGAAGGGGGTTGTGGATAGTGACCTGTGCTCGCACACAGGCTTCTTGGTGGCAGCAGCAACAGCCTTAGCGTCTCATGCCCGTCTCTGGTGTCCGCGCTTTTAGCCACGGCTCGCGCCCGTCTCTGGAGCTCCTTTAAGCAGTGCTCTTAATCCTCTCTCCTCGCGCACCAGGAAACAAAGAGGGAAGAAAAAGTCTCTTGCCTCTTCGGCAGGTCCAGACCTTTTCCCGGACTCCCTCCAGGCTAGCCGTGGTGCACTAACCCCCTGCAGGCTGTGTTCACGCCGCCAACCCCAGTCCTCTCCCTGCGCTCCGACCGAAGACCGAGCCTCAGCTCGCAGCCCCGCCCGCCCCGGCGGGTGAGCAGACAAGCCTCTTGGGCTGGTGAGTGCCGGTCAGCACCGATCCTCTGTCCGGGAATCTCTCCGCTTTGCCCTCCGCACCCCTGTAGCTGCGCTCTCCTCCGCGGCACCAAAGCTCCCCCCCTCCGCCACCCACAGTCTCTGCCCGCAAAGGAGCTTCTATTGTGTGGAAACCTTTCCTCCTTCACGGCTCCCTCCCACTGGTGCAGGTCCCGTTCCTATTCTTTTGTCTCTGTTTATTCTTTTTTCTTTTGCCCTACCCAGGTATGTGGGGACTGTCTTGCCTTTTGGGAGGTCTGAGGTCTTCTGCCAGCGTTCAGTAGGTGTTCTGTAGGGGTTGTTCCACGTGTAGATGTATTTCTGTTGTATCTGTGGGGAGGAAGGTGATCTATGCGTCTTACTCTTCCTCCATCTTCCCCCGCCCCCCAACGACTCCATGTTTTTTCACTTCATTTATGTAAGAGTTGAACTTATTCTTCAGAATGATGTATTAAAAACTCATTGCTTCCTAATATGACTACCCTATTTTATTATTAGCAAAATTATTCCATCAGTGTATACTTAGAATGCTATTTATTTGATCTTATATTTCTCTCTGGGACTTAATATTTGAAAAGATAGTTATGTCCATTCACAATAATTTGATTCATCATTCAAGTGATATTTGAGATCACCTAAAATTAAATCATTACATTAATTAGTAGTTTTTACTTGCTGGAAGTAGTGTGTGGTATAAATTTCTGGGTTGATTCACACTTTTATAAAAACTATCAAGAATGTGAGAAACAATTATTTAGAGGCACATTTTTAAAAGACTATTATCTGTGATAAAAAGTAATTTCAAAATAATAAATCATTTTTCAGAAGAATTTATGTGATTTAAGTAGGGCAAGTCCAAACTTCTGAGCAGAAACCATTACTACGGAATTGTCCCTAATGTTGAGCCCAGATGGCAACATGTCTCAAAAATTATGTAATTACCAAATATCTCCAATTCCACTTCAGAAAAATCTTAAATTCAAACCTCTCCTCTTCAGTACAGTTCAAACTCTTATCAGAGTAACAATCTCATTAGTTAGTGTCCTTAATTCCAGGTTCTCCATCTCCCTCAAGGACAAAGGTGATGGTGCCACTCCCTTACTTTAACAGTCTACTGGATTCTTATTGTCTCTGGGAAATGAAAACACCTTGCTTGCCACATTTTCCTTCACGTCACAGCCTGCCTATCCTACAGACCCCGCTCCCACTTTTCAAGGCCAGTGCCCTATTTGTCTTTTTACCTGCACCGTATGACTGAGTGCAGAAACACAGTAAGACCTTATATTCATTTCCTCTGAGTGCTGCAACAAATCACGATGAACTTAGTGACATAAAACAACAGAAATTTATTTTCTCACAGTTCTGGAAGCTAGAAGTCCAAAATCAGGACCACTGGGCTGGAATCAAGGACAGCTCCTAGCCACACTCCCTCTTGAAGCTGTAGAAGACACTCTGTGTCTGGTGTCTTGCAGCTGCCGATGTTCCTCGGCTGTGTGCATCGCCCCAGTCTCTACTGCCATGGTTACATGGCCTTCTCCTCTCCTGTTTGAGGCAGTTCTCTCTCTCTGCCTCTCTTTTATAAGGATAATTGTAATGACATTTTGGGCCCACCCGGATAATCCAAGATATAATCTCCTTATCTCAACATACTTAATTATATCTGCAAAGACACTTTTTTTTTACATTATGAAAAATAATCAAGCAATAGCACATTTATTCATAATCAAAATGGGTCAAATCAAAATGACCTTCAGCAGATGAATGGATAAATAAACTGGTCCATCCAAACAATTAAATATTATTCACCGCTAAAAAGAAATGTGTTATCAAGCCATGAAAAGACATGGAGAAAACAAATGTGTATTACTAAGTAAAAGAAGCCATTTGAGAGGGCTACATACTGTAAGATTCCAACCATATGACATTCTAATAACAGGAATTCAGGAAGAGAGATGAAGAAGTGGAGCACAGGGGATTCTTAGGGCAGCAAAACTATTCTGTATGATACAGTAATGGTAAATATATGTTACTGTACATTTGTCAAAACCATAAAGTGTATAACACCAAGAGTGAACACTAATGTAAACTATGCACTTTAGGTAATAATGATGTGTCAGTGAAGGTTTATTAATTATAACAAATGTCCCACTCTGGTGTGGGATGTTGATCACAGGGCAGGCTGTGCAAGTGTAGGGGCAGAGGGTATATGGGAATTCTTTGTACTGCCCACTCGATTTTGCACTGAACCTAAAATTGCTTTAAAAAATAAAGTATGAGAAAAATAACTAAGCAAACAGTTTTAGTACTTAATAATTACTTAGTACATAAGAATTAGGTATACAAAATGATTTAAGATGCAGTATTTGATATTGGGAAGCCTGACCTATAGACAAATGATTCAACGCACTGTGATACATATAATGACAGAAGAACTGCTTAGAAGGTACAGTTGTACTAAAACCTTGGTACTCACAAGAAAGATCCAGAATAGACATATAGACTTGGGGTTCGTAATCAAGTAGGAAATGGTTAGAGTTATGAAAATTATGAAAACAGTTTAACAGATTAGGGAAGGCAGCTGTTCCCATCCAGCGTACATGATCTTTCAAGTATTTTACAGTGGAGTTGAACCAACAGACACACATCCCAGTAATGTGGTGAATGCTAACATAGAAATATGCACCAAAGGCTTTGAGGTAATAGAAAGAAACGATTACCCCAAGTTCATGGAAGTTTAGAGCAGAACGCCTTACACCGAGTACCAGTCCCAGGGGAGCAGAACATGGTACACCAGCTACCAATCCCACGGAGGACTCCACACGCTTCTACCCGTGGCGTCTTGTATTGGAGTTGCCAAGGACAACACAACAGTCCTTGTCTTGAATGGAATAGGGCTTTACTTGCTCTTTCCTTACTCTACTCTGTAGAAGAGACAGAACAAAATCAGTTCCCATGGAGCACATCCTCCTGTCATGGACCAAGTCCCTCTCCCCCGACCCTGGCAGCTGATGCAGGGCAACTGGCCTACAAACCTCTCCTGTGCTTCTGCAGCAGGACCCAACTCCTTCCCACAGAATCTGAAGTACATGCCTACGGGTCCTTGACACACACTTCAACAGAACAAAAGGGCAGTCATTAAGCATGAAACAGAGAAAAACCTTTTCCCAGGAGGTGATGCGCCCAGCACAGGCTGTGTGAGCTCTTTACCTCTAGGAAAGGAGGTGTTCCAGGCCCAGGGCCCATTTTTATGCAGCCCCATGGGAGCTGAAAGGCCACATTGAAGAGACAGCATTTCCAAACAGAAGGTCTGTCAAGCTTATGGAACAGTTTCCTCCAGAGGGAAAAGCTGATCTCATCCTTGAAGCCTAAATCAGAATTACTCATGTCAAGAAGAGGAGGGTTTAGGGGAAGGGAAAACTAAGCAGAGGGAAGAGCTCAGTAGAAAAAGTGCAGAGGCGGGGGTGAGGTGGGGGTGGAGGGATGAACTGGGAGATTGGAACTGACATATATTCACTAATATGTATAAAATAGATAACTAATAAGAACCTGCTGTATAAAAAAAATAAATTAAATTAATTTTTTATTTTTTAAAAAGGTGCAAAGGTGGGGGTGGGTCCAAGGAACTGCGCAGGTTGAATCTGTCACTGATGGTAAATTAAGGGTCTGGTTCAGGGTAGCAGAGTTGGAGGTTGAGAAGTGCGTAGGGCAAGCAGACAGACTAGATTTTACCTTGTAGGTGACGGGTTGGTTGGTAGATGCATCTTACTGAAAGATGCCAGGGAGACGGAGAGCAGAATAGGATTAAAATCAGAATAGATAAATCCCAACATTATTGTTAAGGTCATTCAGACAGGATGGAGATTCACAGAATGATTAGGACAGGTTAACCAACTATGTCCTAAAGTTATTGCTTTTATTCATAGGGGCTTTCGTTTCTGGTTCCAACCCTGATGCTAACAAGCTGTGAAGACTTCATAGTTCTCAGTTCCTTCATCTCTAAGATAAAACACGTATTAAATAAATTTTTATGTCTCCAAAATCCAAACTACTGATTCAATGATTATGCCTCCATTTTCTCTTATATCGTTCAATAATGAATATGATAATACAATTCATATTATAATAACTTGGTACAATTTTAATTGATTTGATTAACAACTGAAGCAAAATGAAATCATTGACATTGTGAGCAAAGATGTTATCTAAATTTTAAATAGGATATATCTTTAAATATTTATGCTCAACACCTCTGTTCTTTTTTCAAAAGCCAACAAAAATAGTTTTTAATCTCCTTTTAGTTAGTTAAGGTCCTCTCAGATTGGACTGCAAAATAGTCTGGATATATTCTGATTATACCCAAGAATCAGCATAAATAAAAATGTATTAACATTTCCTTAGAACAAGGTAGTGCATTTACATATTTCAAGCTTATGTTAATATCTAATTTGTTCTTATACCTGCAGTTGCTGTCTCACTCATAGGCCCTTGTTTCATCAATTTGCTGCTGGGTCAACTGTTTGTATTTTATTGCAATAAATGAGCCAGACAGTGTCCTGACCTACCTGACCCCCAATGTCTGAACTTGAATGAAAATGAAACAATTAAGTGCTTAATTATATTCCATTACCAAAAGTAAGAAAACAACCTTTTGTGCCAAATATAAAAGTTGCCTCACTTTCTGCACTCAGATTTAATTTTCCCAAGTACACTTTCCTTCCATGGTAATATTCAACATTTTGAAACTCTCACTCTTGCACTTTTGAAAAATGTCAACCCTCAATTTTATAACACTTTGAGGGCACTTTCAACCTTTCATTATTTATACTCATCTCCCAAAAATGTGTGATAGGCACAGTTAAGGTAGCAGTCAGAATAAAAGGTCAGTATATAGATTGAAGTGTTATAAGCCATCAATAAAGATAAAATGGACTTAAAAATCATAGCAGAAACTAACTTCTTTAACACCTCATCATCTTCTTATCACCTTATTACCAAATTCCTAAGGAATTTATCATTTTCAAAATGCATTATGTTGCAGTTTCCATGACAGTACTTATTTCTGGAATCTTCTAAATAGTTAACACATTAGCCTAAAGTAATACCATTTTTTTTCAGTGCAACCATATATATGTATCTTTTCTCTTTTTGCTTTGTCTATACAGACTATGGCATTTCCCATTGTGACTTGATTTCATATTATCTAACATACAAACTGGAGAATAGGTCTTGTTTTGTAGACAAGATATCTTAAAATACAAACTTAAAATATGTCAAGTTTTAATCCTGTAAAATGTACTCAAAAGAAAAGTCAATGTGCTTTGAAATCAAACAGACATAAGATGATCCTTGTATGACCCATGCCAGTAGATAAAGAGCTGTTTTCTTTTATTCAAAAAAAAATGTATAGATTATTTAGTCCCTTAAATCAAGGCATGACAAGAAACATGGAGCATCTTTTCCTTTTTTACCTAGAAACTAGGGATCTAGGATGCCAACTTTTAAGTTTCTTTCTAGGTCTTGAAACCATGCCATATAAAAGATGTTTTGTTTGAAAACAGCTCACTTTGCAAAGACTGTCAGCCATCATTTATTGATGGACAATTATTTGATATAACTATAGACCATTCACATTGGAAGAAGAATATTCCACCCAAAGTGTACAACCATAACCAATGCTTCCAATTTTTAAAAAGTTGGACAGACTCATTCAAAATATTCTCTTTTTACTCCCAAAGTGGTTTAGGTTTGTACAGTAGAAATATTGTGAAAACGTGGAAATCAGGTCACCAGAGATGTGTATCATAATCATCTAGTAACTTGTTAATACGCATGCCCAGTTCCCACACCCACAAGTTCTGCTTCCAAAGGCTTCATGGTGGAGTCGATGGATCTTTATTTTTGACAAGCTCCCATAGCAAAACTAATTTTAAAAACTGCTAATCTAAACTAAGATATAGTCATGTCTTATGTGTCTTTCTATTCTCAAGGCTACTCTGTGCCTGACACATGTCAAGACTTCATAATTATTTCTTGAATGTCTGAATGGATAAGTGAATGGCATCAATGTATCAATGAAATAGGAATGACTTCTGGTCATAGATATCACTGAGAAGGCGGCATTGAAGTAGTCCTTAAAGTATGAGAGGAATGTTCAGTTCTCCACCCGAAAATAATGAAGCACTGAGTGTGGATTTTCATGGAGCAGCTCTAGGAAAATGGGCAGATATTTTTGGATTGGAGAACATCCAGCCTCTCAATCCACACCACAAAATATCAGCCTTCTCAGCCAGCAATTGAGGTCAACCCTAGTGATACTGAATTATGCTGAGCCTCTCAGTGCCTCATGGTGTATGCGCATCACCACTGTACCACAAAAAAGCTTAATTGCCATTTATAAAACATATGATTTGTGATTAAGATTTTGGAGGATATTAGATTTCCATTTTGACACTACACTTAAATTGATGTTAATTTAGCTATGTAATTTAGCATGAGACACACATAGAAAGAACAGGAAAATACAAATTTAGTAAAAATAGAAGTGGTCCACATAACCAATAGAGCATTTCCTCATAGGACCGATGCTAAGGACTTTAAGATATATCATTTTCATAACCGCTGACAAAGTAATTTAAATTAATAGGCATTCTTCACTATCAAACGTCCTATTATTTTTTTAAATGTCCTCATGGAAGAAAGACTCCTTCTCTCCGGGAATTTATGTGATATAGATTGATCTTTTGCTTTGTTAATAAAGTGAATTTGATCATTTAAATGTAAAAATGTACCCAAAGTATTCTTTGATTACTAAGATTTCAAAAATCAGAATTTGATGGACTATCTGAAAATACATTGACATGAAAGTAGCCTTTATATTCTTAATAATGCAGAAGTGGTTTATATTTTTGTTCACCAAGAACCAAACCAGGTCAAAACATTTTAAAATCTATATTTAAAGATAAGTTGCATACAGTAAAGCACATGCATCTCAAGGGTGCCCTCAATGAATCTTCACATATGTATACACACAAGTATTCACAACCCAGATCAACTCAGATCTTTTCATTTACTTGATACAAGTTTTACTTATCTCTCCTAAGCAATAGAAACACTTAGGAGATTGTTTCAGGTATGTGTTCTTAAAAGAAAAATATTACATTCTATATTTTATTTTCCCTTGAAAATGCATAGAATTTTATTTTTAAATTCCTCAACACACATTCATTGGGTAATCATTACATGTCAGCCATTGTTCCAAGCTCTGAGAACACAACTTCGTAGTGTAGTAAGGATTCTGCTCTCCTGGAGCTTACATTCTAGGCGGTAGACAGTAAATAATCAGCTAAATTAATAAGAAAATAAATAGGAATATTTCAAAAGTGATCAGCTGTAATAAACATATTAAGAGTAATGTAATGAACAGAAATGAGCAGTGTGGGGGCAACATTAGATTAAAGACTCCTCTCAGAGGATAACATTCCATCTGAAATTTGATCATGAGAAGGCCCACTGTAAAGCTATACAAAGGAGGAAGAAAGTTCCAGGCAGAGCACAAAGAGCCTAAATGGAGAGCAAACACAGAATGTTTGCAAAGTCAGGACCACAGTTTGGGTTCTCCCCAAAACAGAGGCTGTATCACAGGCTTAGGTACAAGCAACTTATCAGAAGTGATGGCAAGGAGCCAGTAAAGGACTGGGGGCCAGGAGACAGAGCAGGGCAAGGTCAAGGGAAGGGGAAGTTATTGCATCGCTGCTCTAGGTGACAGGGGCTCAATTCTGCTGGAACCTCCTGAGAAGCCCACAGAAGCTCTCCAAGAAGTGGGCAACTGAAGGGTGAAAGGAAGAAGCATTTTTCCACTCCTTCCAACCACCACTGGTTGAAGATTGTCCCAGAGGCGTTCATGCTGCTCTTTCAGGCTGCCTCTGCCCAGGGCAAGAAGGAGCCTGTGTGAACTTCTGAGCCCAAGGCAAAAATGATTTGTACTCTTGTGGTGAGAAATTGGCAGAGTGCGGTGAGCCTGGGCTCCCAGGGAGCTGCCTAGGATAGCTGCTCCAGTCAGTGGAGCCGAGGGGACTTGACATGGCACGTCCAGGGCTTCTAAAGTAAGAGGACAATGGATCAGAGGGAAGAGGGGCCAGATCATGTCCAGACCTGTGGGCTCTGGTTAAGAAAAAAAAAAAAAAAAAGTTGAATTTTGTTGCACATATAAGAGGAAGCCATTGCTTTAAAAGCTGGGGAGGGTTGTGACTGATTACTAGCTGAAGGAATCCATTGAAGAAAGAAAGATGAATACTATGTTATGATGTGTAGCAGGAATTTTTTACAGAGTATCACCTTGCTCAAATGAAGGGGAAAAACATCACACTAATTATCTTTAAGTTAACTGTTGGGTATATTTGGATATAAAATCAGAGACATCCTTGTAGGATCTAGCCTCTGCTTGGTTCTTCAAACTCCCTCCCCTATTCTGAACTCTAGGCAAAAATGGCTGCTTTTGAGTCCTAGGATATGTCAGGCTGCTGCTCATATCTTGTCCTTCATATGTGTTGTTCACTGTTTGAAACACACCCCACTCTTTACCTAGGCCAATTCCTTATTTTTTATATTTCCATTTAATTATTAATTTTATTGAAAATCCCCCTCTGATCACTCATCTAAAAAAAGCCTCCTGCTGTCCTCTCCTGAAGCATCTGCGATCATCTTTCTTAGCACTTAATATAATTTGTAATTTTATACTTAATTTCTTAATTCCTGTCTCCCCATTCAGAATGTAAATACAAAATGGGGCAAGATCTATTTTATTCACTGCAGTGCCTAGCAATGTCTGGCATAGAGAGGTCATATTTGTTGAGTGAGTGAATAAATGAATGATTCAAAATGAAAGCAAACTAGCTCTGTCTTAGGTGCAGCAGGCTGGGTAAAAGACCTGTCCTTTTTCCCTTCAAGGAGGCTTATGGACTGTCTTCAAGGAACTTCAGTGCAAAACCAAACACAATGTGACAACCTTGCTTTTGGCAGATGGGATATCTCTGAAAAATATTTGTATGAAGCTATTTATTGGAGACTTGAGTGACACCTTTTGTAAAAGAACAAAGCATCCCTTAAATAGTCCTCTTTTATATATTACAATGCACCTTCACACCTAGAGGTTTCATGAAGGAATTGGGATAGTCACTAACAATACTTTTTGAGAACAAATGACTCCTGACCAATTTACAGATTAGCTAGTTCTTTTCACTTTTTTTAAAAAACAGATAACTTGATTTTAGATATCAGAGGTTGAAAGTAGCTGCAGGATTTTTCGATTGAAAGTTCTAATGTGTCTCTTCTTTCTAGTGTGAAAGGCTAATCAGTTTCAGGAACATGCTGACATAGGATTAAGATAAATTGTGCCTTGTCTTTTAAAATCCTGTAGAATAATCAACCTCTCTAAGTCCCAAGGAGAACAATAGCTTCCTACATGTGATTAAACTAGCAAACAAGTCTTTGTCCTTTGACCTGCTTTTTTGGCTTCTATTTTACTTTGATTAGACTTAAAGCAACTAAGATAAATGAAGATTTTCTAACCCATTTTACACTTTCCTATAAATAAAACCTATGCCAAAAATATAACTCTATTATATGAGTAATAGAAATAACTTCGTGCTGAATACTTTGCATATATGTGCCATGGAGGGGCAGAGGGAGGAATTAACTTTAAATGAAATGAATTCGGAATTGAATTCAAGATTTATACATTCTGAGAAAAAAGTATTAAAATATGTGTCTATTCAAATCTATTTTAAGTTGCATAGAAAAATGTCATTCAGTTTGAACTGATTGGAGAATTTGCACCAACTAAATAACTCATATATGTTAGTCACCAGGAAATCTAACTTTTTTACCAGGAAATATTTCAAACAAATGAAACAAAACTTCAAATAAATTGTACTAAAAAAATAAAAAGAAAAGTAGCCTCTAGCTTTCAGAGATCTGCTCCGTGCCATAACCTGTCTCAGAAGAAGGTTTTCTGAACCCAATGTGTAATCCCTTTCCAAACCAGTTCTATTTCTGTGCTATAGTGAGCCTAGCGGTTTGGGATTTGTCAAGTGAAGCAATTTAGGAATTGCTTCCTGCAGATGGAGATGCATTTTATGGTGAATCATTGTTTTAAAAATAATAAACTCCTGGGAAAGGGGCTTAAAATGATCCCCCCAAATAGCAAAATGTTATGGAGCCAATCCGATGGAATAATTGAGGGGGAGAAACTAATTGAAACTATTGAAACAGCAGGAAAGTTGACTGTTCTTTTTTTTATCCATTTAATGTAAAAGAAAATTGTTACATCTAATAGAGTGTCCAAAAAAAGTGTTAACTAGGCATCAATACCTTTTAAAACTACCCTTTACCGTCCGTAAGGTCACTGAACTGAGAAGCTCGCCTCTAGCTGAAGCACCTTTTGATGAAGGCTGGCCATTGTACAGGGTTTTCAAAGAAATAGTCCATTTAACGTGTCAACCAGTTCCAAGAAGAGATAGTCTTTTCCAGGACAAAGAACTTGAAAACTTAAACTTTTAATTGAAAAAGCCTGAAGCCACTTTCAACCTCTTGTATTTAAAACTCAAATTATCCCTTTCAGGATTAAAGGAAAAAAGAAAAAGGAAAAGAAGCACACTTATATCAAAGGTAGCAAAGCAGTGGTTTATTGTCAGTAGTTCTTTCTTCAGGAAAGCTGTTTTCAGTTCTCTGACCTTTTTATCTCAGTTTTATCAACTTAATACAAAATAATACTCTATAATCATGCCCTAAATATATGTAAATTTGAACCCTAATAGAATGAGTTTCCAGATAGTACTGCAGTTAAAATAAAACCACAGCCTTTCTACTTCAGACTTAGTTTAAGGTGGGAACACTTTATGTTTAATCATACATTCAGTATAATAAGCTAAGGGGAAATATTATGACCCCAAACAAAAGACAACCGTGCCCACACTTTGCTAGGGTCTGTCTCTGTTTACTCCTGCTGTCCTCTTAGTACTCCTCCCAGATGGTTCACTTGATAATGAATTATCATCATCGTCACCATTGTCTGCAGAACAGTTGTGTGAAAAGGAGCTGCAATGCTTTCTATCTAGTCAGTTCTCTCCTACGGGCATAGTTTTCACCTTCACAACTATCCCCAATAAGCTCACCAAATTGCTCTTGGGAACAACAGCTTTTTCATGTATGTTAACTGTATCTATCCAAGAAAAAAGTATGTGTTCATTTAAGCTTGAAAAGAACTTTCCCATACCATGTTCCCACACACACGAGTATCTTTTCATGCAGTGATAACAAAAGTAAAATGGACAAATACTTTAGTGCAACCTTTCTCATTTCACTGACATGGTAAGTAGTTGATCCAGCACTTTAAATTCTTTCGGTGTTTGAGTCAAAGTTTATTTTCCTTCAGCTGCCTCTCCCTCAACACCAACTAGCATTGTAATCCATAGGTTCTCTTAATTTTAATGAAAATCAAATTATTTTTACATTCATACAGTTTATTTTGATACTACATCGCATATTCACTAGGATATCCATGGATGCTTCAAATAATATACATGTAAAGGTGAGTTCATTATATATTCCCTCTATATTCCAAACCTTTATACTTCAATTCCAAGAATGGCATCAAAATCTATGCCATTGCCCAAACCAGAAACCAATCATCAGGTTAGCTAAATATTTTTCCTCTAAACATGTATCAAACCATTTCTCTCCATGCCCACTTCCATTGGGTTTATCTACACTTCTGCTTGGATTTCTTTAATAACCTACACAACTGGCCAATCTGTGTATAACTTGAGGTCTGGCAGGAGACAGAAGCCACATAGTAACTTAGGAAAGTTGAATATGAAGAATTATTAGCAAATAACAGAGTATTAACTCCTAAAATGTAAACAGTGCATTAAAGAGTTTAGGTATAGTGAATGTAGGGAGCACTCCCTTCTTCCAGGTCTGAGGAAGAATACTCAGGGAAGGAACAAATTTGGAGCACACACACACACACACACACACACACACACACACACTGGCGGGTACTGAGACCACCTTACAGAGAGTGTGGCCACTGGATGTAGAAAAGTTCACAAAGGTGCCACAGGCCTGAAATGGGAGAGGAAGCTACCCACTGGGTGCTAAAGAGGCTCCCAGGAAACCGGGCAGGGGCACTGCTGACTCATCCTCTGGGATGTGAGGACCTCCCCGAGAAGGCACCCACAGGGCTGCTGCTGAGTCACCAAGGTGCTGCCCACAACAGCAAAGGGCCAGCAGAACTCACTGGAAAACCATACTTGGAAGCACAGCTGAAATTTGCTGGGAGTGAGCACCACTGGGTGCCCCAGCAGCAGTAAGAAGAAGAAAGCACATCAGAACTAGGAAAGAAACCCCCCTTCCCTCAGTGTCCCCCCAGTACATTTTCCACACTGTAGCCCTGAAACCTAGCAGGATTGCGAGCCTTCCCAGGAACAGACCTCCATGTCCCCCACCTCTTTTTTGTAGAAAAGCTTTAGCCTCCTAGGCCTTCCCTGAGTTCCAAAGAGCAAGTTTAATCAGAGAAGTGAGAAAACGCAGAAACAAAGGAAAATTTTCAAACAAGACAAATTAATAATAGTTTTGTCATAAAACAAAGTCCAGAACTTTTAGTTCCTCTTCAAGGGCTATAGATAATATCCTGAGCCATGTCCTTGAGCTGTTTTGCAGATACTAAAACCCCCGCCAGGTGGAAGAAGTTAACTACCTGCTGACCACCAGCACGTAGACCCCAGAGTGGTTGGAACCAAAAGGCTGATGATTGAGATTCCCGACACATCATCCTGTTCCCTCACTACCAACCAATCAGAAGGATGTATGCAAATGGATCACACACCTTGCTATCCTCTCCCTCACCTGGCCTTTAAAAACCCTCCCCTGAAAGCCATCAGGGAGTTTGGGTCTTTTGAGCATGAGCTGCCCGTTCTCCTTGCTTGGCACCAGGCTGGGTGCCCTGCAACAAATGCTGCATTTTCCTTCACCGCAACCCAGTGTCAGTAGATGGGCTTTCACATTTGGGACAGTAACAGCCCTAGAATAAAAATTCTAAAACATAATATGATTACTTCCCTGCCCCAAATCCTTCAACTGGGCAAAAGGAGAGAAGGGTGGAGAAGTAAGTGCAGGAGATGATGTAGAAAGTCAAGCACTGATGTTGATGACTGAAATTTTAACTATTGAGTCAGAAATGAAGTCATCCCACATGAGTATGGGTCACAGGGCTTAGAGACTGGGAAAGATCTGAACAACCGTTTTGTGGAAGGGGAAAAGAAGTCAGATGAACAGAGAACGTGATCTGGACTAACTTAAACGTGCAGGCTATGCTACAGCGTAGGAGCTGCCCAAGACAAAGACTTGAACTGGGTTTGGGACTGAGGAAACGACCTCTTGTACAGAGTCAGTACTGAATGGCAAACTCGATATTGTTCCTCATAACTGTGTGCCCAACTTTGTATATGACCTTCAAAATTATAAGCTAAATATACCATGTGGTTCAAGGGATAGACACTAAACATCTTGCCAGTCAGTAATATATGGTCTGTATCATTCAGGACACTGACTCTGCATAAGATCTGGGACCGTTCCAGATGTCACCCTCTTGCTCTAGTGGCAGAGATGCAAACTGTACTATAAGAGCAAGCCTGAATAAGTATAAGAGTATAAAAGGCAAGAACTCCTCTAAATATCTTGCTTTTTCCCCCAACCCAAAATTAGAACATAAAGATTTGAGGAAAAAGAGGACCTGAAATAAGCAACAAATTGCCAAAAAAAAACAAAACAAAAAATTACATTTCTTGTTGCAGATTCAACAATGTAGCAATGCTCATAAAAATGTTTCAGTGTTCATAAATGTGTGTCTTTTAGAGTTGTTATTTACTATTCCTTATGTTTGTGAGGAATAAATTCTCCCCTACAGCAATTTTGTAAATAGTCCTTAACATTAGAAAAGAACAACCATCAACATTGCAGGCCATGCTTCCTCCGACAACAGTTGAACTAACTATGGAAATAGCTGAGTAGAAACTGTATGTGTGTGAACGTGACTGAGGTCAGGGGAGCACGTGAAACAACAATTTGTTGGCTTAAACATTTTAAGAGAACTTTTTGTTTCTTTTTAGTAGGAGTTAAAATAGCATTTTGAAAGCTTATACCAACTCTCCTAGCCTTAAATAGCCTCCAAATAGGCACATTATCTTTACAAGAAATTATCTGAGAACTCCAGAGCTTCATAAGCATTGCATTTACTGATAACATTATATTAAATCCTGCCCAAAATGCCCTTATGGTGCATGGGACTGGAAACTGGCTAATTTTGCAATGAACACAGAGTAGGAAAACTATTCTGAAATCATTTCTTGGACACAAAGTCTAATCTCAAGACCCTAAGATACTTTTTTTTTAATTGGGGGATGTATGAAATGATGCATTCTAATGCACAGTTTTATTTTCTCACCCATCAATATCCTTCTGTCCCAGCCCATTTCTCTTTATTGTTTTTTTCCCTACTTCTTTGCATACTTTTTTTTTTATATTTGGTAACAGCTTTATTAAGATATAATTCACATATAATTTGCCCATTTAAAGTGGACAATTCAATAATACTTAGTATATTCACAGTTGTATAACTGTCACCACAATCAATTTCAGAACATGAAAATCACCCAACAAAGAAAACCTGTACTGTTATGCTATTACCTCCTAATCCCTCCACCTCCAACCCAACCCTAGACAATCGCTAATCTATTGTTGCTATAGGTTCCCCTATTCTGCAAATTTCATATAAATTGTTTTCTGTCAGTTGACGGACATTTGGTTGTTTTTGTCCTTTGGTTATCATGAGTATGCAATGAACATTCATTATGAGTTTTTGTGTGGACATATGCTTTCATTTGTATTGGCTTTTTGCCTAGGAGTCAAATTGTTGGGTCAAATCAGACCACTTCTCTTTGTATCAGATTCCATTCTATAGCTTTTATGCCATCATTAACTGATTCAGGCTCAATTAATCATAGGTTTCACCTATGCCCCCTCTTTTCCCTAAAATATAATGAATAGCTGATCAGTGTCACATACTGTGCTAGGCACATTTTCATGCATATCTCATTTAATTTATTTAGCTTATGGCCACTTTTACTATGTTAGCTCTCTGTTTGGGGTTTGATATTTTCTGAGTCTCCTCCCTTGGAAGCAAGGCTTTAACTCCATTTCATAAGGACAAGTGGGTCCAAAGCAAAAGAAATGGAAAAGATGTCTCTTGCTGGGAAGGAATTTCTCATCATTTTTCTTTATCAATGAAGACCTTTTGTAAAAGGTCTTGAACCATGGTTTTAAGAGAGAGGAGGAGGGATAGAGGGAGAAAAAGAGAGTTTATAACATAAATTCAAGTTTTCTTCACAAAATACCCATGAGATAGAATCGGTAGCTCCTAGAACAGGAAGAAACAAAAATATTTTATATCTTTTGTGAATTATTCCTGTTTTAAGTATGTTTTATATTTTCTTCACATGTGAGTCTGTGACTTTTATTATTACTCTTATCATTTTCCATCTTCTTTGTTTCTGCCTTTAGTAAATTCTTTCCATATAAAGTAAAAAGCTCCTGAAACAGAAAGACATTTTCTCCAGCCTCTCTGTTCATGGGTAGATTATACAAGCGATGTTTCTCCTAGTTCACTTTCCAGACCACCTTAAGATAATTTTCGTTTTGATTTTTTTCTATTATTTTCAGGTTTGGCTACGTTTAAAAAGCAAAAGTTAAAAATGAAAAATGTCCAGTATGATGGCATGCCTTGTTGCAAGAAATAGCATCCTTTTAGGCAGCTTTGTCTTAGAGACAGACAAAACAACTGTGTGTGGTGCTGGGACAGCAAGTCTCCACACACAGCTGAAAACTTCTTTGAAAGGAGTTCAAAAATGTGAAGGAATTCTGGGGGTGGGGGGATTGCTCTGTGGTTGTAGTTTGGGAAATTCCTGAAAGCAGAATGGCAGTCCCTCTTGAACCACAGCTATTCAGGATCTCTTTTGCATTCTTCCCTAAGCCTGTGATGTGTGCTATAAATAGAAGAGCCTATGAAGAGAGATGGGCTCTTTTTGCCAACAGTCATTTTATTTTTTAGAAGTGTCTAGAGACATTATTCATAAGGATTCATTCTTGCACATTTTCCTGCTGAGAATCTCCCTCTCTTGACACTGTGGGTGGTCAGCTTTGAAATCCACTAATGAGCTATGAGATACAGAGAGTGCAGAAAGAGTTATTTATTTTTTAAGTTAATACATGAGGAGTCCTTTTAGTTCTAGAAGGTTTTCAGGCATCTGGCTGTGCTATGTAAATAAGGAGCATCCTTTTCAAGCCAGCGTCTTTGACTTTGTTAGTCAGCTAAATTTTCTAAAGATAATTTTTAATAAACATAGAAACTTAATGACAATCATTTGATATGCTGACTGTATTGTGACTTGTAATCAAATACATTGTAGCAGTTATAGTGCAAAATATACAGATTTTTGCATACACTTAGATGGGTGGGTTTTTTTAAGGTTTAAAATGAGTGAATATTTTTCTGCTTCATGTTGTTGTCAAGTGTAAAATATATGTGCAATAGACCCTATATGGCACTAGTAAAATAAAAACCCTCTAATCTTTGTACTTTGATGGGTAAATATCATGTTTTCAGATGTATGTTAGTCAAAAGTCAAAATGTTGCCCCCAAAAAGAAAGAAAATTATAATGTCCTGGCATCCTGCTAAGAACACAATAGTAACTAGTGCCCATCAAGCTTTTACTCTGGAGAGAAAATTAGTCTCTGGAGAGCTGGTTTAAGCTCAAATAGACTATGCAAGAGGATCACCTGATAACATTTTTTAACTGCAGAATCTCGACCTCACCTCAGATCTTCTAAATCAGAATCTCAGAGAGCAAGGGGAGCTCAGGAATGCACATTTTAAGATCTCCACGGGAGATTCACTGGTAACATTATGTAGTTCAGGCCAGCTTTTAGAAGCCACCGACATCTGAATCCATGCATTACAGAACTAAGACTTTAAAATCCTTGCTACTGCCTAAATTCTCTTGTCACATACACATGCTATGTCTTACAGAGACTAGTTCATGCACTTATGTTGTCTCCCCAACAAGAGCAGAAGCAACGCTCATTTATCCCATGGCACATGGCTCTGTCAGTGACAGAGGATACTGGTTGACAGCAGTTGGCAATAAATACGGTATTCTGGAGTACAGGTAAAAGCTTCCTCAACATCTAAGTTCTCTCCCACAGCTACTTTCCATTGAGAAAATTGTCCTGACCTCCTTAGAGGAAGATTTGCAAAACAGTTTTCTAGATGGTTTGCAATTCCATGTGGATAATTCTCCCATAACTAATTAAACAGTGCCCAATAAATTCACAACGTTACAACATCTGGAGTAAACTGGGTGAGGGAGGGTGACATTGTTTTAATCGTTATCCAAAAATCGACTGTTACATAGGGTCCTTCAACCTCAGGTCACTCACCTTCCTGGTCGACACTGCCATTTGCTTCAGGGTATAGAGAGGCACTGAAGTGAGTTACGTGACAGCAAAAACAGCTGACTTGCTGGCTTCTGAAGAAGTTGGGATTTAGGAATGAGATCTTTGGCAAGGTCTAAATAGGAGTAACCTTTAGATTCTGATGTGACACAGCTGGTAGCAAAGATTTATTTTATTAAAACTACTGGTGAAGTACCTGGCTCTCCAGGAAATCCTTTGGGATTTGAAGGTACACTTTGAAGTGAAGTGTATACAGGTACCATCATCTGGCAAAATCTCAATTTGTTAAAGCTGATTCTTTCTAATAACGTACTAATGAAATACCAAGATGGGCCAGAGGGCTTTGGACCCTTGCCCTTGGTTAGCCAGAGAAGGCATTTTCCCCTTTCATAAAGTGTTTTCTAGAGAATTTTTAGTTCACTCTCTGCTCTAGCTGTCTATTGATGTACAGTGCAGACAATTGTCATCTTCCCATGAATTTATACAAGCAAATTCTCCCAACAGCTGATGAAAACAAAAAGGAAATAAGACTTGATTTATCAATGGAACATGATTAAAATTAGTGTTTTCCTTGGTTTAACATAAAAGCATCTTGGGTTAAGTCTATATGATTGATTATATTAAATCAATCAATATTTAGATTTGTTTGACTTTCATATATGTGGTGTTCTCCTTTACTACAGAAAGATAAATTTGATCTAGAATGCAGCTTTCAAGAGTGTTATACTCCTACACTTTGTCCTAGAAAACATGTGCTTAATGCTGAGCTTTTAACTCCAAGTTAGGTGGGTGGGGGCAAAGTTACATTAGATTTAACCATAGCCCCAAACAACATTAAGCTCCCACCAGAAGGCATCTCTGTACCTGCCAGGTGGTCTGGCTATTCTTTCACCACTATTTTCAGGCAAGAAGGCACAATGTTGGCTCAAGAGTCCTCAAAACTTTGTTTTGTTGCCCCAAAACAGGAGAGTTTGTCTACGGTGGTGACATTGATTTTTAATTTTTTCCCAACTCTAGAAACCTATGATATTTTCTACTATTTGTAAACTGCTAAGCAAGTTGCCCTGAAAGTTATAAAATGAGTAAATTACTGATCACTTACAGGATCACCTTATGTGTTAGCAAAATCTGAAGGTCTCAAAGCCTCACCCCACCAAAGTCAGCTTTACCAGCTACCTGATACATACCTTCCCCATAGTGCTTCACCCCATTCACGTTGATAAATAATATAAAGTATAGACATTTTAGGAAAGGGAAACCTCACCAGATTTCCAAGTCGGGTATTCATTAGTATGAAAGAATATGATACTTTCTTGTGAGCAAATTTATTTTGGACTAAGGGGATTAAAAGATGTAAAGAAGCTATCGAGAGACCAGAAAGATGAGAAGGACAAGAGAACAAGTCCATAGTGTGGGTAAAATCTACAACCAGATTGGGAGGAGGCTGAGTCATGAAGACAAAATATGTTAGCTTCCTAATTTTCAGGGTGGTCCTGGCACCTACCCTTAAGAGTTAACAGTCATGTTTAGAAGATAAGATGAAAGCAGGAAAGATAAAAACCTAGATCCATATATGGCAAGGTACGTGGTGGACCGAGGTAACAAGGAGAAAGGGAAAAAAATGGAAGGAAAGGACATCAATATTAAATGACCTTCATTTTACTGCAAGTGAAAAAACCGCAACTCATATTGGCTTAAAAACTAAAAGGAGGTTAAGATACCTAGCTTATATAACTGTTGCATAATGGTTGGATCTCATACCCAAATATAACTTATATAACTGTTGCGTAATGGTTGGATCTCATACCCAAATAATATCATCAATAATCTATCTGTCTCACCCAGTCTCTAATATTTTCACTGCTACATATTAGTTATTTATCCTCAGCCCTCTGGATAGGCAGATGCCACCAGCACTTTGGCCCTGGGGTCCATCCTGCACTAATCACTGTGATTGACACCAAGAGGTGGTCTGCCCCTCCCAGTCAGGGGGCTGAGATTCTTGAGGGCTGGGAGTCTGGAAGTGAAAACTAAAACTACTGTTACTTTAAAAGGGGAATAGATGCAGGGGAGGCAGAAACCACAGATTTAAGTCACTGTCCCCTCTGGAGAGTGTTTCCCCAGCAGCTGAGAGGAGTATTTTTCCTGAGCTTTTCTTTCACAGGTGACTCTGGGCCTGGGGCCACCAAGCCAAAGTCTAAGCTGGAGAGCTGTGTAGTCATTGCAGCTCCCCATTGTGCTTTGCTTTCTTAATTAACAGAAGGGTGGCTCTTGGAGGACTTGTCCTCTGTGGAGAAGGTTAGCCCCAGCTTGAAATCCTCCTCTGAGCCTGGAGCCTAAAATGGATTTTTCTAGTAGACATTTGAAGCACTTTATTGAGGCAACACCACACCTATTTAATGAAGCCCTGAAAAGGCACCTTAAGTGAAATAAAAGATGAGTTAAATAAAAAATAAAAATAGACTGCTTAAAATAGAATGCATGGCTTTGAACAATCTAAAAAGCCATTAATCTTCTTTCAATGTAAAGTACACAGCTACAAATACTCATAAGTTTAAAATCACAGAAAGAGAAAGAAAGAAGAAAAAACTCCACTTACTAGACAAGACACAATTGTTAATTTTATTTGTGTGTGTATGTAGGGGTGTGCGTGTGTGTGTGTGTGTGTGTGTGTAAAAGATCATTTTTTGTTTTCTGATTGGTTTTATAATTGCTTTTCCCTTCTCAGTGATAGTGAAACTTGGTTTTGTGACTGTCCAAGGCTGTACTCGGGCAAGCAGTGCCAGTTTGCAACTTGTGAAAGCAACCCATGTAGAAATGGTGCCACCTGTGTTCCTAAATCCGGGACAGACATTGTCTGCCTCTGTCCGTATGGAAGGTCTGGTCTCCTGTGCATTGAAGGTAAGAGCTTTTCATTATTGGGCATGAGCACAAGTAGAAGCAGGTGAAGAGGAGAGAAAGTCAGTCAGAGAAATCAAGGACAGTACCTGACTGAACAAATCCGTCAAATTCTTTCCTTGGTTCTTTTCAAGTCAGTCAAGACAAGACCCATTAATGAGATGGATCACTGAGCACGTATTTCTCATACCCACTGAGTAATTATAAAGGAGGTAATAAGTTTTCCCTGAGGTTAGACTACGGAAAATCTCTGTATTATAAAATCTCCACAGGATTCTAATGCTTAAAGTGTAGCAAGGAAAATCAGAAAAATACATAAAATCAAATTATTTTACATCATTTTGGCAAACTGAGGATATAATATTAACAAATCTATGTATTGTAGACAAGTTGTTTTTAATTAAAGATAACAAAACCCATGACACGGTTATTATATCCCAAGAAACTAAATCAGAAATACAAGCCATGTTCCTCTCTTTAGGAAAATCCAGTATGTAGAAACCCTTTATTACAAAAATGTACAAGAAGCTACAATATAAGATAAGAAGCAAATTGCCTAAGAATATAACATTTGCTTTGATATACAGAAATAAATTCTGTAAATATTTTCAGAAAGAATTAAAAGTATTTGGTATTAATGTTGAATCAACTCAGGATGACTTATTTCATCTTCATTTTCACCATAAAGATAAAAAAAATGTTTACCCCTTTGACACTAGTGATATTCGTTGCCAAATTTTAGACTAAGGCTCCCAAAGTGAGCACAGACCCTACATCCTGGGAAACACACACAATGACACTAACACATCCAGACTGTGCTGACTCATCAAAAAGCTGGGGCCGCACACCTGTTGGTACAGGCGTGAAAATTGAAACTAGAATAAAGAAGAACCCGTGACCAAAAAGTATTGACGGTTTTGATACGTACGTCTTTAAAGGGAACTAAGGAAACAGACCTGATGCATAGCTGAGAGAGGGGCCCCGCTGTGCGCATGGCAGGACCACGTTAGACGCGAGCTTTATCTTTGCAATGAGCATCATAGACAGACGAAACAGAAGTCTTGCCCTTCCCTATAAAAACCTCATGCTTCTTAGACATAATCATTCCATTTAGTTAAAAGCTATTGGAAAATATAATTGATGGCAATAAATTTGATTACTAAAGGATAAATCATCAATTTCGCTTCCTGCTTAAAAATGACTGACCATATGAAATAAGAAATGAAGATTTACAAGAATATCTTCATGTATTTACAAAAAAATTCTTATTTATTCCCCTCTCTTAGTCTCATTAGAGTTCCAAAGATGCAAAGATTTATGAATGATTGAGACAGAAAAGATCACATCAAGTTTATTAGGCTCTTTGCCTCAGTGTCAGCAAGAAGAAATTTCTGCATGCTCCCATCCAGAGGAATGTCTCAAAATAATTAGCCTATCCATTAATGTTTCTACAAATGTGCCAGATCCATTTGAGAATTCTGCCCTTATAGAGCTTACCTTCTGACTGAGAAGACAAAAAGAAAATAGAAATGGCTCGAGACACAATATAAATGCTATGAAGAGAATTATGAGGGAAACGAGGATGAAGAGAGTGGCTGGGAAGGGTTGCCAATCTCACCACAAGAATGACTCCAGGAGAGGGGAGGTCAGTGCTGAGGCCTAAAGAATAAGGAGGAAAAACAAGTCTCCAGGCAGAAGGTTCAGAAAATGGAAAAGCCTAAAGAGAGAGCATGAGCCTTTTGAAGAATGAGAGGCGCTTCCACGGCTGAGGCACAAGAAGCAAGGCTTAGACTCTGTTTCTGGAGTACTTAGGAAGCCATGGCTGGAGGGTTTCAAACAGGCACATGGTTTATATGTATTTGCTTAAACCATTTTGATTTTAGAGATTGATTTTAGAAGGCTTCTGTTTCTGATCCTGACAAAAGATAATTTTGTCTAAGACAAGGGTGATGGCAGTAGAGAATGAAATAAGTGAACTTGAGATCGGTTCTGGGGACAGAACTGGAAACTTAATGGAAAGGTAAGTGTAAGAAGGGCTGAGTCAAGAACAATGGCTGGATTTCTGTTTGTTGGTTCGTTTGAACTGCAGGTAGATGGTGGCACCCAAATCATTGCTTGGACCATTCAGGTACCAACCTGACCTCCAGGGAGTTGTCCAGAACATGCTGAATATACGTTTACTCATTAGAGAAAAGCATAGAGCAAACCAATTGAGCATGGTTCTTGCCCAGTTACAACTACACATGAGAATAGGCACAGAAAAAACTGAGACTCCCTTTCTTATCTTGGCCTCTTTGTTAATACCAGAGGATTAAAAACTCAGCTTGTTTTATCAGCAATTGTGTTTGCTACATATCACTTTTCTTTCAAATTATAGCCATGTCTGCCATGCTAATGTATTCTTTGGGGGATAATAGAAAATATAATTATGACATTTCCTACCTTGTTGATGTTTCACTGGGGAATTCGTTCCTGGTCGATCACAGCAGTGCTGTTGGAGATGAACACTGGAAATGGAAAGCTCCAGCTGCCTTATTCATAAAGTGCTTGGCTCTCCTCAGTCACACTTCCTGTGGCCTGTTCCTACCAGGAAAAACCTCTTCTTGTCTTCTTAACCACATGTCTTTCTAAAGACAAAGGGGAGATGCTTTCTCTTGTCTCTTGCCCTCTTGTGTCCCCTCTATAAATATTTCTTAATTTACCTTCTCCTCCCAACCTAGGTCACTCATTGGACACAGGTTTTGAAGAAAGCAGCACCATCCTGATTGCAAGCCCAGGCCCTGCAATCGGTGTGCTGGGTTCAAGTCCCCATTCTCTGCTGACTAGTCAGCAGAGTGATCTCAGGCAAGTCCCTGGATCTCTCAGAACTTCCACTTCAGTTAATATAATAATAGAACCTACCTTAGAGATTCAGTGAGAATTAAGTGAGATCATTCATGTAGAGCACCCAACATGTTACTGATCATATAGAAAATGCTTTTGGAATAAAATAATGCCATTTGCAGCAACATGGATGGACCTAGAGATTATCACACTAAGTGAAGTAAGTCAGAGAAAGACAAATACTACTTATATGTGAAATCTAAAATATGACACAAACAAACTTATCTACAAAACAGACTCACAGACATAGAGAACAGACTTGTGGTTGCCTGTGGGTGGGGTGGGAGGGAAGGACTGGGTGTTTAGGGTTGACAGATGCAAACTATTATATAGAGGATGGATAGACAACAGAGTCCTACTGTAGAGCACAGGGCACTATATCCAATACCCTATGATAAACCATAATGGAAAAGAATGTATAATATATATATATAATATATATATATATATATATATGAATCACTTTGCTGTACAGCAGAAATGAACACAACATTGTAAATCAGCTATACTTCAATTTTAAAAATGCTTTTGTTTTTTAAGGGTGTCAAGCCAAGATTCTCACATGTGCAGTAAACTGCCACGTCTTAATGTGGGAGAGGAGGCTGGATCTCCATCCCAGCTAAAAAGGACACTCTCTAGGATGTCAAAGGAAATCAAAATTAATTTCCTTTTAAGAATTTTTCTAAGTCGGTGACACTCTTCACAGCGCCTGGAGGCAAGCCAGGGTATCACAAAATCAGGGAGGAAAGTGGCACGCCAGTGACAGATATTCAGCAGGCTGTTTAAGGACATGATACCTCTGTAAAGCAGCTTAATGTCAGGCTGGCATTTTGTGATGGCATACTTCAAACAAGTGTAATTTTATGTCATGTAAGCTTGTGACTCTTGACAGCATCTACTCTGATAAGATCCAGCTTTTTCTCTCCAACTCAACAGCTGCTTGATTGCCCTGCTGTTCACATGACCTCAGTATCCTTCCTTTCCCACCATGTTTAAATCCTGTGTTTTCTAGCTCCTGGTTACAAAGATGTGTTGAAAACATCAAGCCCAATCCCAGAGGGGAGTAAGGAGATAGTAGATTGTGGCCACACAAAAAAGCACTCAGGAAAGTGATTGCACTTGCTCTGGGTTGAAGGCAACCCTTGAGAAGTCTGCATTTTCTCTTCCTTAAGAACTGAGGGAATTACCTTTCCTTTTGTTCAGTGGGAAGGTGCATACCTCCTGCCTTTCACTTTTTTTTCTATCGGTAAAGAAAAAAAAATTAGATTGACACATATAAAAAGGCAGCAATTAAAATAAGTACATGTCTCAACATACACCGAAATGCTTGTGACAAGTTGCCTTGATGGACGCTTGCCAACGAATCCACTGGCGCATGGATTAGCACCTTTCTTCTGTTTATGCAAGAGGCAATTCCAGCAGAGCAAAGTCACAGCTATTGTTCCAAGAATTATTACAAGTACTTTGTGTCCATAAGCAAATGAGTCTTTAAAAATATATACAAAAGTATCCAGGAAATATTTTCTGGTGAATGTCTTTCATGAGGTTTATATGTATCTATAATTAATGCTATCTATAATCTTTCTCTAAAGGCATTATGCTTCCTACCAATGATTGGTGTTGGATTTAATTATCTATATGTACACACACACACATACACAAATACATTCACACACACATGCACACACCCATCGATTAAAAACAATGATATAAAAAGGTATTTTGGGGATTTCCTTGGTGGTGCAGTGGTTAAGAATCCGCCTGCTAATGAAGGTGGGACACGGGTTGGATCCCTGGTCTGGGAAGATCCCACATGCAGCGGAGCAACTAAGCCTGTGTGCCACAACTACTGAGCCTGCGCTCTAGAGCCACGAGCCACAACTACTGAGCCCTCCTGCCACAACTCCTGAAGCCCGCATGCCTAGAATCCATGCTCTGCAAGGAGAGAAGCCACCGCAATGAGAAGCCCACGCACCGCAATGAAGAGTAGCCCCCACTCGCCACAACTAGAGAAAGCCCACGTGCAGCAATGAAGACCCAATGGAGCCATAAACAAACAAACAAATAAATAAATAAATAAAATTTATTTTTAAAATTAAAAGGTATTTTGACTTGGGGAATTATACCAGTTCTGGCAGAGTCTGCTAGTTGTTTAACCAATATATTCTCTCCTTTTTTCTTAATACAGCCCCGATTTTATTAGGAGCAGTAATGTACCCAGCTGAAATGCCTCAGCCTCCCTTAAAGCTGAGTGCAGCCATGGGACTAAATTATGAACAATCAGATGTAAGCCAAAGTATTTCCGAACCTCTGTAAAAACTGCTTAAGAGTGGAATGACCCCTAGCCCTCCTTTCTTAAACCTGGAATGTGGATGAGATGATTCAAATTCCAAAAATCATCATGGATCACAAGGCAACCTTGAAAATGGAAGATACATGCTAGGATAGTGAAGCAAAAACATGAAATAAGCCTAAATCCCTGGTAACTATAAAACTATCACACCAGCCAGGGATTGCCCACCATCAGACTTTTGTTCATGAGGGAGAAATAATCTATTTGGCTTATGCCTCTGTTATTTTGCTATGTGGTATTTACTATATGTAGTTAAACCTAATCCTTACTAATACAATCAGTGTCAAAATTTCCCCAAACTTTATAACCTGGTATGTTTTCTCAAATATTTCTGATTTTGTTTATAAGTTCTTAGACTCCTTTGCAAAGAGAGAAAAAGTAGAGGATTTCTTTTGTTATCTTATTTCATACTATAAGTTTTAATAAATTGTAAGTTTATAAAATATATTTTCAGCCCATTATTTTCAAATAATGTATGGACATTATTTCAATATTATAAAAGAAATATCCCAAGGTAAGCAGCAAAATGAAAAACTCTGTTTTTCCAAATTAGACAAATAATTTAGAAAGCAAATTTTAGATCTTACTTATGAAACATTACCCTTCTCTTAAAACTACCCCCATGAGACAATTTCTAACAATCACACTAAATAAAAAATCAAATTCATTTGTAGATTTTCACATTTCAAATTCTAATGAGACATGCATCTGTTATTGTCTGCTTTTAAGCAGAGAACAAAGACTATCCACCGAACTCTTCCTAATTTTTTGCCTCCAGAATTCTGTCAGTAAAGAGCTAAACTCTAACAGCCAATTGTCCCTTCTGCTCATTCCAGGGCTTTGTCATTGTCTAGCAACCTCCCAGAACTCTCCCTCCCAACACTAGCACTTTCTGTTTGTTAAAAATGTCTTTAAAATGGATCGACTATGAACAGAGGCAGAATTGTCTCTCCTAAATGTATTTATGGCAAACTGACTTTGTCAACCGTGTGTGGAAATGTAACCTCTGCAGTTTGTCCTGAGCTCACCAGAGAATTTAACTTTGCAGGTTTGTCAGTCCAGGCCTTCCCACAAAGAGTTGATTTTTTTGTATAAAATGAATACTGTCAGATCCCACCACACCCATCAGGTTATGATTAGTTGGGTTAAGAGCTGTACAGCTGTGATGCCCCTGCCAGCGACAGGCAACAGAGAGCATGAACACGTTTGTTGTACATTTAAAAACTCTTCACAGAAAGGGACAATTGATTAGAGTCTGAGTAAATTTATGGTGCATCAGAAACTGCAAAGTCAACATTTTGTAAAGAGGCAATGAAATGTATTGATTATTAAGAATGAAATAAATAGGGAGGGAGGTGCCACTGTGTTATATAAATTGCCCACCACTCTATACACTGGCAGCAGCTATACAGTTCAGGGTTTGTGTTTGTTTGTATTCACAGATGTGCTCATGTTTTGTCTTTTCTAATATTTTGCCATCCCATGACTTTGAGCTTGTAAATGGCTTCCTGTGTTCCTTAAGATGAGGTAAGAACTGCTTAAAATCATGTACAAACCTAACCGGACAGACCCCCACTTATCCCCAATGCCCCCCTTCAATTCACACTATTTTGTGATTCTCTTGTTTTTTAATTTTTTTATTGAAGTATAGTTGATTTACAATGTTGTGTCAATCTCTGCCTGTACAGCAAAGTGACTCAATTATACACCTATATGCATTCTTTTTTAAGATTCTTTTCCATTATGGTTTATCGCAGGATATTGAGTATAGTTCTGTGTGCTATACATTAGGGCCTTGTTGTTTATCCATTCTAAATGCAATAGTTTGCATCTACCAACCCCAAACTCCCATTCCATCCCTCTCCCTCTCCTCCACCTCTTTGGCAACCACAAGTCTATTCTCTATGTCTACGAGTCTGTTTCTGTTTTGTAGATAAGTTCATTTGTGCCATATTTTAGATTCCATGTAGAAGTGATTTCATATAATATTTGTCTTTCTCTTTCTGACTAACTTCACTTAGTATGATAATCTCTAGTTGCATCCATGTTGCTGCAAATGGCATTATTCCATTCTTTTTTATGGCTGAGTAGTATTACGTTGTATATATGTACCACATCTTCTTTATCCATTCATCTATTGGTGGACATTTAAGTTGTTCCCATGTTTTGGCTGTTGTGAACATTGCCATGAACATAGGGGTGCATGTATCTTTTTGAATTATAGATTTGTCTGGGTATATTCCCAGGAGTGGGATTTCTAGATCTTATGGTAATTCTATTTTTAGTTTTTTAAGGAACATCCATACTGTTCTCCATAGTGGCTGTATCAATTTACATTCCCACCAACAGTGCAAGAGGGTTCCCTTTTCTCCACACCCTCTCCAACATTTGTTATTTTTAGACTTTTTAATTATGGCCATACTGACAGGTGTGAAGTGGTACCTCTTTGTAGTTTTCATTTGCATTTCTCTAATAATTAGTGATGTTGAGCATCTTTTCATGTGCTTACTGTTCATCTCTATGTCTTCTTTGGAGAAATTTCTACTAAAGTCTTCTGCCCATTTTTCAATTGGGTTGTTTTTGTTGTTGTTGTTGCTGAGTTGTATAAGCTGTTTGTATATTTTGGAGACTAAGCCCTTGTCTGTCACATCATTTGCAAATATTTTCTCCCATTCCATAGGTTGTTATTTTGCTTTTTTTTAAAAATGATTTTCTTTGCTGTGCAAAAGCTTGTAGGTCCCTTTTGTTTTTATTTTTATTGCCTTGGGAGACTGACCTAAGAAAACATTGGTACGATTTATGTCAGAGAATGTTTTGCCTATGTTCTTTTCTAAGAGTTTTATGGTGTCATTTCTTATGTTTAAGTCTTTAAGCCATTTTGAGTTTATTTTTGTGCATGATGTGAGGGTGTGTTCTAACTTCATTGATTTACATGCAACTGTCCAACTTTCCCAGCAGCACTTGCTGAGGAGACTGTCTTTTTCCTATTTTATATTCTTGCCTCCTTTGTTGAAGATTAATTGACCTTAGGTGTGTGGGTTTATTTCTGAGCTCTCTATTCTGTTCCATTGATCCGTATGCCTGTGTTTGTACCAATACCACACTGTTTTGATTACTATAGCTTTGTAGTGTTGTCTGAAGTCTGGGAGAGTTATGCCTCTTGCTTTGTTTTTTTTTTTTTCTCCCTCAGGATTGCTCTAGCAATTCTGGGTCTTTTATGGTTCCATATAATTTTTTGGATTATTTGTTCTAATTCTGTGTAAAATGTCATGAGTAATTTGATAGAGATTGCACTGAATCTGTAGATGCCTTGGGTAGAATAGTCATTTTGACAATATTGATTCTGCCAGTTCAAGAGCATGGGATATCTTTCTATTTCTTTGAATCCTTTTTATTTCCTTTATTAATGTTTTATAGTTCTCAGCATACAAGTCTTTCACTGCCTTGGTTAGTTTTATTCCTAAGTATTTATTTTTTGGTGCAATTTTAAAAGGCATTTTTTTTACATTCCTTTTCTGATATTTCATTGTTAGTGTAAAGGAATGCAACTGATTTCTGAATGTTAATCTTGTGTCCTGCCACTTTGCTGAATTCATTTGTTAGATCTAGTAGTTTTTGTGTGGAGTCCTTAGGATTTTTTATATATAGTATCATGCCAGCTGCATATAGTGACTATTTTACCTCTTCTTTTCCAATTTGGATAACTTTTATTTCTCTTTCTTGTCTGATTGCTGTGGCTAGTACTTCCAATACTACATTGAAGAGAAGTGGTGAGAGTGGACATCTTTGTCTTGTTCCAGACTTTAATGGGAAGGCTTTCAGCTTTTCACCACTGAGTATTATGTTGGCTGTTGGTTTATTATTAATGGCTTTTGTTATGTTGATATATGTTCCCTCTATTCCCACTTTGGTAAGAGTTTTTATCATGAATGGATGTTGAATTTTGTCAAATGCTTTTTCTGAATCTATCAAGATGATCATGTGGTTTTTGACTTTTCTTTTGTTAATGTGGTATATTATTGATTGATTTGCATTTGTTGAACCATCCCTGTGAACCTGGGATAAATCCTACTTGGTTGTGGTGTATGATCTTTTTTATGTATTGTTGGATTCAGTTTGCTAATATTTTGTTGAGAATTTTTGCATCTATATTCATCGAAGATATTGGCCTGTAATTTTCTTTTCTTTTTCTTTCTTTTTTTTTTTTGTGGTATGCAGGCCTTTCACTGCTGTGGCCTCTCCCACTGCAGAGCACAGGTTCTGAACGTGCAGGCCCAGTGGCCGTGGCTCACGGGCCCAGCCGCTCTGCGGCATGTGGGATCCTCCCAGACCGGGGCACGAACCCGTGTCCCCTGCAGGAGCAGGCGGACCCTCAACCACTGTGCCACCAGGGAAGCCCCTGTAATTTTCTTTTTTGTTGGTGTCTTTGTCTGGTTCTTGGTATCAGGGTGATGGTGGCTTCATAGAATGTCTTTGAGAGTGTTCCCTCCTCTTCAATCTTTTGGATGTTTGAGAAAAATTGGTATAAGTTCTTCTTTGTATGTTTCATAGAATTCACCTGTGAAGCCATCTGGTCCAGGACTTTTGTTTGCAGGAAGTTTTTTTTATTACAGATTCTATTCAATATTTCACTTCTATTGATCAGTCTGTTCAAATTATCTATTTCTTCTTGATTCAATTTTTGTGGGCTGTATGTTTCTGGAAAGTTGTCCATTTCTTCTAGGTTATCAAATTTGTTGGCATATAGTCTTTCTGTTTCTCTTTTAAATGCAAGCCACACACTGCACCATCCCTCCCTCAGGCTGTGCACTGTGTGAAGGTAGACATCACCTTTCCTGGGCCATCACCACAGTGGTGAAGGGGCCAAAGGTGCCTGCATGTGGCAGGATCTCAAATTCTTGCTGAATTGCAAATGATTTGAAAGTTCTTCAGAATATTCATCTAAGCTATTACCTTGAGCCTTCTACTAAACCTATTACTTACAGGGAAGTCAATAAGTATCTGTCAAATTGAAAAGGTAAACCAGTAAAATAATCAAAGAATGAAGAGTCTAATATGGAACTTTCCAAAAGTGTGTTCCACAGCACACTAGGGCAACAGGAGTGGGTTGAAATGAACTCACATCTGTTGGGTGCTTGCTGTATGCCAGGCCCTCAGCTAAGCACTTACTTTACATCTTCCTACATGATCCACATAATAATCCAGGGAGACATGTCATTATTCATCATGCAGATAAGGAAACTGAGGCTCAAAGAATTTAAATAACTAGTCAAAAGTGATATAGTTTGTGAGTGGTGGGTAGATTTGGAACCAGAGCTCTCTGACTTCAGCCTTTCTTTAAAACATTGTATAGTTTTATAATGTCCCCTTTTGGGAACTCACAGTGTGTAGTCACACAACAAAGACTCTGAGAAGTTGTACAGTAACACAGCACTCTTCTTTCTCACAGAACAAGCCTTTCACAGAATACACTGGAGTAGTTCCCAAAGTGGTATATGCACACTCCAGTGTGGTATTGGAAGAAAATATCACTCCCCTTTTTTGATGTTGGTCTTTTAATTTGTGTTTTTTATGCTTTATGATGTCCATGTTATATTGATATATGTATATAATTTAAATAAATAATATATATGACCCATGATCACAGAAGTTTAGAGACCACTGATTTAGCACTTCCCTTTCAAACATGGCCTGAAATTTTTATTCATTCCACTGACTTCATGAAACCAACTTGGAGAAGCTGATTTCAAATTACCCTTGAAATGCTTGGGATATATAATATATAAAATGTATTATACGATTCCATTTGGTTGATATTGTTAGAGGAAACAATGGAGTGGCATATTCGAAAGCTGCTTATTCTTGTTCTTAAAGTCCTTTAAAACAACCCACTCCCCCCAATACAAGTTACTTAAATTTGCATCCTCTAAGCTCATGCTTCCTGAGCTGTGGAAAAGATAGCAGGAAGACCCTGGGTGCAGGGCAGAGTGACTGCATCCTCAGCTGATACCAACAGCAACCTCACTGTGGAAAGTCAAGGGCTTTCTATGGAAATGTGTCCCTCTGAGAAAGCTTTCCCCAACATAAACATCCAGGTAAGACCCCTTAGGCCTAAACTGAACAGAATAAGTTTAAGTGGAAGCCATTCTTCCTTCTCTGCATCACAATTCAATAAACATCTGAAGTGCTTAAAATTCTATTATGCCTTTATCACTCAGCATTCTGTTTTGTTACAATTGCCCTCAATGAGTCAATGACTTGATCCTTGCTTTCTTCTTGGTCCTTTTACCAAATGATGACCCTTCAATACTTTAAGTTTCCAGAGAAATACTCAACTTTAAGAAAGTTATAGTTCGTATACTTGATAAGATCAACTAAACCTGAAAAGATTGATACCTTCAGATAGATGATTTTCCAACTCAGATAAATAAACAGTTTCTTAGAGGAAAACATTAATCCAACAAGGTAGTGTTTTTGGAAGTGTAGCAATTACTGTAGAATTGATTAATCAAAATAATTAAACCAGTAATTCCAGTAAACTCATGACCTACATCTGGGATTAAATGACTTGGCCAATGGGGTCTGGGATTCCTATCATTACACATTTGTAAGACAATTATTAAATTGGGGAATAATGAGAAAAAATAGAGAGGGAGAAAGAGAGAATATTTCTGAAACTTAATTACGGCTTTTAGCCAAATCCCGACATCATATGTACCTATGTTGCATTAAGGTTATTCAATGTATCTGACATCTGCTTGCTCTCCACAATTATGAGAGTTCTATATACCTTCCCTTGCCTTATCCTACCCCTACTCTTGAGAAATTAAGGACAAATCCAAAGGTAAGGATAAGCAGAGTTAAATGATCCCAATTTGGCTGTGATGATGTTGTCATAAACCCTGAATCTAAATGTGAACTGCAAATGGGAATTATAAACACTCGATATCAAAAGCATGGTTCACGTCTCAAAATGTATGAATTACTTAATATGAACAATGGTTCCTGAAAGGCTATTTGAGTCCTTATTTTCCTAAGGAGAGCATGATGTAAGGATTACTAAGAACTGGGCTTCCTATTCATTTCTGAAATTAAAAATCTGAAGAGCAAACAAGAATAATTTACAAAAGCTCATCTATTTATGTATTTTAACTTCTTTTTTCCTATGGGCTAAACAATAAACAAATAAAGGTATATTTTTGATTCCTTTTTTCTACTGATGGCATCTTGGTCCTAAGTAAGGGATTTGCTGGGAGTGAATTAACTCTTTCCTGCCTCTGACTTTGGTCATTAGAGCATAACTGGTGTGTCCATGGCTTGTAAAGTTCTTTGAAAGTCAGCATTTATTGCCCATTTCGATTTGCATCCATAACTTGACACCTGGCACGGAACATCCAATCTTTTCCAGAAGTCTATATATTGTATGACTTAGTCCCTCAAATGACATTTTGTAATTTGCTTTGCCATTCTAAAAGGGCCAAAGGTATTTTTGAATCTCATCTTTTTTGTTCTTGTGTATTAAATCAACTTGAAATTGTTAAAGTGAGACTCTTTCTGCCCCAAGTCTTGAAGCTCTAGAGAAAACAAAGCTGTCATTAGGGTGAGTAGCTGATAATTCTGCTCATTGGAGTGTATCCCTGTCAGTCTCCAGGTAGATGGCTTAACATACACCTTGTTGACAGCAAATACCAAAGGGGGACAAAGCAGGAACATCACTGTGGCTGCCTTGTCCAGTTAGTCCCCAAGTCCTTGCCAGCCCTGCTATCTTAACCATGATAGCACTGAGTTTTCCTGGGATTGCTATATCCACTGCATTTGAAGTTGACTGCCTGTGTAAGCTTTAAAAATAGAATGTTGGGCTTCCCTGGTGGCACAGTGGTTGAGAGCCCACCTGCCGATGCAGGGGACACGGGTTCGTGCCCCGGTCCGGGAAGATCCCACATGCCGCGGAGCGACTGGGCCTGTGAGCCATGGCCGCTGAGCCTGCGCGTCCGGAGCCTGTGCTCCACAACGGGAGAGGCCACAACAGTGAGAGGCCCGCGTACCGCAAAAAAAAAAAGAATGTTGAAGAAATGTATATTTCAGAGGGCTTTTTGTCTGTGGGTTGTAAAAATGCCTTCACAGTGCTGCTGCCTTCTTGCCTCCATCATACCTCTCTCCTCCCTGACTTGTGATAATAAATGAATACTTCTGAGAATCTTCAGGATTCTGGACTGAGCTACTGGATTTTAGTCTCAATCAGTATAGCAAAAGGAAGATGGAAATCTTCAACGGCCATTTCTCCCACAGGTTATGATAATTAAGGAATTACACAGTTTTCCTTCCTGCAAATCAAAGGACTTAAGGTGCCTCTCTAAAAACATCGAAAAGCTTTTTTAGTTATTCAAGTCTTGCCCTGTCGGAATAGGAGAATATCAGAACACAGAGGGCTGCAAATTTATGGGCGTCTTAAGCAAAGTCTAATTATAACTTGAAAAAAAATATCCCCTTGATAAAAGTCTATTTCCAGAGAAGCAGCTCTTGTAGAACAAACTTACAAATGATTATATCCCAAACGTGCTACTTGGTAAAATTGAAAAGAAGTATTGCTCAAAGCCTTCTTAGGTATAGAAAGCAAAAGAACAACATCTCATTTTTTCACCCTCCTTTCTTTCGAGTAGAGTAGGGTACTGCATTTTAGTCAATGAAAGCATTCTTTTAACACCTGCATGCTATTAATTAATGAACTTCGCCATTTAATCAAGCTCAGATATTATTTTATTAACTAAAAAATCCTCACATCACTTTATAGCTGACATATTGAAATTGACAGTGTTGGAGAAGAGAGCTGAGTTTGGGTCCAGGATGGGGAATGGCCAGCTGTGTGACCTTCAGCAAGTCCTTCACTCTACTTTACTTTAGACAGTCATCCTCTTCTTCAATTTTTTTTTCTTTTTTTTGCAGTACACGGGCCTCTCACTGTTGTGGCCTCTCCCGTTGTGGAGCACAGGCTCCAGACACACAGGCTCAGCAGCCATGGCTCATGGGCCCAACCGCTCCACAGCATGTGAGATCTTCCCGGACCGGGGCAGGAACCCGTGTCCCCTGCATCGGCAGTCGGACTCTCAACCACTATGCCACCAGGGAAGCCCTCTTCTTCAATTTTTGAATTCCAATCAGAACCCTTAGATTTACAATAAGAAAAATGAATTATGAGTTACTCCTACTGATTCAAATGCAGTTTTATTTGGTGTCACCTTCATTACAAGTCACAACAGTTCACAGAATGGCTAAGAAGAGTGAGTAGGGATTGAGTGCTTGCAATTGACAGCTTTGTACAGGATATCTCATTTAATCCTCAAAAGAGCACAAAAAGCAGCTATTATTACTATCCCGATTTTATAGATTGAAAATTAAGTAAGGTAAATAACTAGCATGAGGAATGGCCAATTAATGGTAGAGCTGTAATCAGAGCACTTAACTGTCTATACGGCCTGCATCCTCTCCTTTTATGTTACTTATGTTACTCTGAATCCCATGAATATGCCTCAAATACACAGATTCAGCTACACAGTATTTAAAGCAAAATCTACTCATGGAAGTTATTCCTTATTATTTTAACAGAAACTGAAATAATAATTGTTTTCTTAAGAATAATAGCTCAAGTATAAAATTGTGAACGATTGATCAAGCCTCACCACATGATTAAAATGTTATCTAAACAAACCTAGGCACTTAGGGAGATGTGTTCATTATCAGTGATGGTTTGTCCCATTGGCACAGGTATTTATTAGATTTGACATCAATATACTGTTCTTAGCTTTAGAAATTATATGGCAAATTATGAGATAATAAATATGGTTTAATTATAAGAAAACATTGTAAGACAACATTGTTGTTGTCTGAGTAGAATGGGAAAAAAGTGACCAAATTCAAGTCGTATTTAGAAGTAGATTCTATAAGACTTACTGATAGACTGCGTTGGAAGTGAGGAGAAGAAGGGATTAAAAACTGGCTCTGAGATTTTTCAATTGAGCCACTTAGATAATAGAATGCTTTACTGAAACGTGAGAAGAAAAAACTTGGGATGGAAATCGTTTAGTTTTGCTTCAGACATCTGTAGAATGTATAAGTGGAGATGTCAAGGAGTCAGTTGGTTGTTTCATTTTGCCTTAAAATAAGAGGCTTGGCCCACAGAAATAAAGTTGGGAGTTGTCAGCACATAGTCTTAAACTCCTGAAAATACATAAAATCACTCATGAAGAGAATGCAGAGAGAGCTACATGCTGGGAGCTACACCATTTAGAATTTAGGTAGAGAAGAAAGAGGAGAAAAGAAATGGAGATTGAGAAGATTTGGTCAGAGAGGGAGCAGAAAACCTGGAGAGCAAGGTGTCACGGAGGCCACCACGGTCTACTTTCCAGGGAAGAAGGCTTCACCAGAGCCTTATCTCATCTGGAAGGTGGTGTGTTTCCTACCTCAGCCTCACCAGCTTTCCCATCTCACCTAAGGAGGAAAATGAATCTCAGAAACATTTGTCAAAGTCATAGCCCAGGAGCACAGCCTCCTTCTGAAAGACTAGGAGGTCATCATGAGATCACAGAACCCTTCCATCCACGCCCATAACCACACACCTGGGCTCCAGGACAGCAACAGGGGTCACCACTGAAAGGACTGCAAGATGCACTCTCCTTGGAGAGAACCAGAGTCAACAGAGAGGACAAAATCACAGACACTAGAGGAATTGGAAGCCTCTGGCATCTACAGCTTCAGGGAACATTAAATACAGCCCACCTCCTAACCAGATTAATATCAAACTTCACACTAAAATCTTTTACCTTAGTTCTTATTATGTGATACGTCATGTCCAGCTTTCAACAAAAAATGATGATGCTAGAAGACAAAAAAAAAAAAGAAGAAGAAGAAAGCAGAAAAAGAAAGAAAAGAAACATTCTGAAACCAGCATCAGAACAAGACACAGATATTACACAGACACTTGAATGATCATACACAGAATTTTTTTAAAAAATCAGTAAGACATAAACAGCACTTTGAATCATAAAGGTACTAAAGAGGGTATGATGAACCACTTCATGTCAATACAGCTGAAAAATTATATAAAATGCATAAAATCTTAGTAAAACACAATTAATTAAAACCAGAAAAATAACAAACATGAACAGTCCTGTAATTAAATTCCTAATTAAAAATCTTCTCACTGAGGAAACTCACGTGCCTTCACTGATGAAGTCTTCTGATTATTTAAAGAAGAAGTAGCACCAGTCTTACACAGATTATTCACATGAATAAAAAAGAGGGAAAACTTTCCCATGAGGCAAGTACAATTTAGATATTAAACTTGACAAGAAAAATAAGTGACAGGCCAGAGGTAAATATTGAAGTAAAATCCTAAACAAAATAATAACAAGCATAACCTAGCGACTCTTACCTTGAAAGGTGATTATGCAGAAAAAATGAGTTCACAGGATGAGCTGTACAGTTTCGATTTGTAAGCTTGTCTGAGTTATAGCTCAATAGAAAGTTAAGTACAAGAAAAAGTAGTTTTCTAAATTTTTAACCTTTGCCTAGTCAGAGGGTGGAGTGCCATTTGTAATCACTTACAATTTTTATCTATTTCCTCCCTCTCTTGCATCTTGTTCAGAACTCAGTCTGGACAAGTATATGCCACCTCAGGGTCACAAAGATAACCGGCCTCATTTCAGATGAACGACTGAAGTTTTGCCCATGTAGCAAGAAAAATCAGCAACAAAATTCTCCACTCAGAAGAGAAAATCTTCAACAATTTGAAAACTGGTTTTAATTTCACCAGGATGCTAGAGGATAACGTGTGTGTGGACAAGTAGAAAAACAAAGACATAACTGGTTATGACAAAAGTTATGGTAGTTCCAGAGCAAGTTCAAATGTGCTGCTCTTTTTTTATAAAATATTTCTATACTTTATTTTATCTCAAATTATTGTCAGTACAATACAACTGTCAGTATTATCAATGAATATCGATTGAATGCCACATGTGACTTGATAGAATGCCATAGAATCAGATGCCACAGGGAATACAAAACAAATGCAGCCTTTACCCTCAAATTTACTGTTTTGAAAGGTAGGGATGGAGTGAAAAGAGGAAAAAATTCTTGTCGTTTAAAGTAAAAAAGGAAAGCATGATACAAGGCCGAGTTACACCAAAGGACTATTCATCTTCATGTCCCTCAGAGTTATTAGGTGCTGTGATTTTCACGTACTGTGTTAGTAGACTAATAAATATTTCCTAGTGAATTGCATAAAATTCGTGTGCCATGAGGGATATTCGTGCATATCTGAGGTATATGTTTCATTCCCCAAGCAACAGAGAGCCCAATGGATCTGATTGCTCCGTTGCTCTTTTGAAAATTTCTTCTAGCTATCTTCACAATTGCCCCTTAGCCTCTTTTCCATGGTAATTATACGTATGGTTTTTTAGAGGGGTAAATGCACTTGACATTTTCTTCCCACTTTTTAGAACAATGACTATCACCATTGTTTAGCATTAATTTCTGATATAACGTGTTTATTTCATTGTTGTTCACTTTTTTCCTTCTTGTTCCTACATTAAACAAACATCTATTATTTCTTAGAAATTTCACACTCCTAATTAGGGCCTTTGTTTTGCCAATAATTTATGTGAATCTTTATCCTTTTTTCATTTTGTTAGAGGCTTTATATTCTTTTTGTAAAAGACAAAATTTTTACATCTTATGCTCCCCCAAAAGCATACAGAATTTATCTTTCCCTAGAAAGACATCAGCAGAAGGAAATTTTCTATCAGTGGAATTACTGGGTCACTA
Organism: Monodon monoceros; assembly: GCF_005190385.1. Taxonomy (NCBI): domain Eukaryota; kingdom Metazoa; phylum Chordata; class Mammalia; order Artiodactyla; family Monodontidae; genus Monodon; species Monodon monoceros. The sequence goes on along the minus strand of NW_021703771.1, from coordinate 632,052 downwards.
GTATGCTCATATTTAATTTTGAAAGCTTTTACCAAACTGCCCTTTAAACAATTAATACTCCCGCCAAAACATGAGAGAGCTTTCCTCAAAACTTTTTAATCACATGGGATAAAAGGATGCTCTCACCAGTTTTGATTCGCATTTCTTTATCTATAGGTGTGGTTGATCTATGTGTTTATTGAGCATTTGTATTTCACTGTAAATCTTCTGTTCGAATTTTGTGCCCATTCTCACTTGAATGAGATGTGTGCTGGAGTTGTCACTGTTAACAATACAGTAGGTCCCCTACATGTGAAAGAGTTCAGTTCTGAGAACATGTTGGTAAGTCCAATTTGTTCGTAAGCCCAACAAAGTTAGTCTAGGTACCCAATCAACACAATCGGCTATATAGTCTTGTAGTGTAATAGGTTTATAATAATTTTCACACAAATAATACATAAAAAACAAACACAAAAAATAAAGAAAACATTTTTAATCTTATAGTACAATACCTTGAAAAGTACAGAAGTAGAGTACTACAGCTGGCACACAGCATCTGGCATCCAGTCAATAGGCAAGAAGAGGTACTGACTGGAGGAGGGAGAGGAGGTGGGAGATGGTAGAGCTGAAGGATCATCAGCAGTAGGAGATGGAGGACAAGCTGCAATTTCACTCACGCCTGACGTTGATGACACAGGCTCTGGTTCCTTCCTGGAACCAGATGCATATTCATATTTTTGAAAGTTCTCAACTTGAAGGTTTGTATGTAAAGGAATTACTGTAGCTTGAAACCAACCATGTAGGAATATTTACAGTGTGAAAATCAATTAAAGCTGCAAACAAGAGTTTCCCTCGCCAAGCCCCACCCCTGCAGAGACCTGGCTGGGAAACGTTTGCAGGGTAACTGCTGGATTAAAATATATATCCCTACAAAATCCTGTATAGGAATATTCATAGTAGAATCATTCATAATAGCCAAAAAAAAAAAAAAAAAAAGGAAGCCACTCAAATATACATCAACAGGAGAATGGGTAACCAAACTGTGGTATATCCACAAAGTGAAATCCAATTGTCTTTTGACTTTGTTTTTCCACATTTTTGGCATAAAGAAGATTTTTGAGTTTTAAGTAGCCGAATGTATCACTCTTTCTGCTTCCTTTATTATGTCAAGTTTAGAAAGATTATGAATAGATTGACCAATGCTTTTTATTTCTAAAGCTGTTATGGTTTCATTTTTTAATTTAATTTTTTATCCAGCTGGAGTTTTTTTGGGATATGGAGGAAGTTAAAGAATCCTCTTTTATCCTAATTATTAGTTTATCATACTGCTTATTGCGTAATGGTTTTTCTCACTAATCTGAAAAGCCACTCTTTTTTTTTTTTTTTTTGCGGTACGAGGGCCTCTCACTGTTGTGACCTATCCCGTTGTGGAGCCCAGGCTCCAGACGCACGGGCTCAGTGGCCATGGCTCATGGGCCCAGCCGCTCCGCGGCATGTGGGATCTTCCTGGACCAGGGCACAAACCCATGTCCCCTGCATAAGCAGGCGGACTCTCAACCACTGCACCACCAGGGAAGCCCTGAAAAGCCACTCTTATATTAAAAATCTCCCAGGTGTATTTGTGTCTTATTCTGGAGTTTTAATGTATGCCTGCCATGTATTTCAATTAAAATCACAATGGAATGGTAAAATAATTCATTGGGAATTGACAAGTTTAGCATATTAAAACTTCCCCTTCAAGAACACCATTTGTATTTCTTCTTACTAGAGACTTATTTTGTGTCCCTCAATGACTAAAATTTTCTTTATTTTGAACTTGCTTATTATAAGCTATACTTATATTGTAAGTGGAAGGGAGAGGGATTCGGGAAAGTTACCTTCCTTTGTTTCCAACTCCAGTCTGTCACATGTGACGTGTATTCTAAGGTTGGTAGGTAACTTAATGAAAGTAGGGTCCTGAGTTCTAAGGAGACACCAGCAGGGTAGATTTAACTATTTATTGTGATTTCTTCCTTATGCATCAAGAGCCTGGAGATCAGCATCTGATACAAGATTGGAACAAAATAGATCCAGGAGAAAAATAAAACATAAGAATTTAGTACTGGGTGTGGAGAAAAGGGAACCCTCTTGCCCTGTTGGTGGGAATGTAAACTGATACAGCCACTATGGAGAACAGTATTGAGGTTCCTTAAAAAAATTAGAATAGAATTACCATATGACCCAGCAATCCCAGTACTGGACATATACCCAGAGAAAACCATAATTCAAAAAGACACATGCACCCCAATGTTCATTGCAGCACTATTTACAATAGCCAGGTCATGAAATCAACCTAAATGTCCATCAACAGGTGAATGGATAAAGAAGATGTGGTACATATATATAATGGAATATTACTCAGCCATAAAGAGGAATGAAATTGGGTCATTTGTAGAGACATGGATGGACCTAGAGACTGTCATGTAGAGTGAAGTAAGTCAGAAAGAGAAAAACAAATATAATATATTAATTCATATATGTGGAATCTAGAAAAATGGTACAGATGAACTGGTTTGCAAGGCAGAAATAGAGACACAGATGTAGAGAACAAACGTATGGACACCAAGGGGGGAAAGCAGGGGAGTGATGGATTGGGAGATTGGGCTTGACATATATACACTAATATGTATAAAATAGATAACTAATAAGAACCTGCTGTATAAAAATAAAATAAAATTTAAAAAAAATTTAAAAAGAATTTAGTACTGATATTAAGAAATTAGAAAAAAGTAGAATAATATGAATAAAAATAACTTAGGAAAAGGGAATTTGTTAAAGAGAAAGTTGAAAGAAATAAAATAGAACTGAAGACAAAAAGCTAAAATATAAGAAGTACTCATTTTAAGATATAAAATACCTAAGTGAACAGAAATAAATTTTAAAAAGGGAACTGATGTAGCTGAAATAAATAAAATATAAATAAAACAAAGGATAAAAGACCTTGGTTTTTTGGTAAAGCCAAAAAAATTAAATTCCTCAAGAGTCTGATTTTAATTTTTACTCTAGTAAAAGGTTAAAAATACTACTCCTAATCTCATTCCTAACGAGAATGTGACATGACCATAGATAAAGAAGAAATTTTTAAAAAAAAATGTATATCCTTTGCAAACAACCTTTTAAAACTAAGAGAAAATGCATGTTCGTCTATCAAGCTATAATTATCCAAACTGGCCCAATGAGTGAAAAATAAATTTTTAATTACTATATTAGAATCTGGAAAGTAATTCAATATTTACTACTTTAAAAGTTACTTCAGTAATATGTTATTATAGGTATTCTATCTTATCTATCAAGAACAGACTGTTTCAAGCTTACTTTATTCCAAACCATAGAAAAAGGCAAATGCTTCTGAATTCATTTTATTAAGCTAGTGTGACATTAGTACAATAAAAGTAGAAACCAATCAGACTAAATTACTTTAAAGGCAAAAAAAAAAAAAGCTATATATTAGCAAATATAATCCAACAATGTACCAAAACATTATATATTATGACTAAGTTAAGGGTAACTTAATACCAGGAAATTTATCAATATAATTCAAAATCAAATAAATAAACTAAAGGGAACTATTTTATGATCATATCAATAGATACCAAAATGTCACTTAATAGGTTCACATAAGGCATTCAATCAAGTTCGACAGATGTGCTTTATTGTTTTATCATTCATAAGGACATTAGCAGGTAGAAATAGAAACTAAAAATGGAATAAAAATACGAAAATTTAATGAAGCCTAGCTTAAGATAAAAAGTATGTATTATTCCTAATAGGGAAACACTAAAACCTCTTTAAATCAGAGCTTGGCAAGGATGCCTACTCTTACTATTATTATTCACCATTGTCTTGGATGATCCAAGCAAATGCAATGAGAAAAAATACTAGATAATCAATATTAACACTAGAAAAGGAGATACAAATCAATTTCTTGTTGGTATCATTTAAATGAGAAAATCTGGGCTCGTCACTATTTACAAGACAAAAAATAAAAATCAGTAGCTTTTCTTCACAATAGCATCCGCATAAAGTAACTTCACTTGGTCCTCTTTCTCCTTTGAAAGTTACTCAGTGATGTTGGTTCTTCCTTTCCCCTCAAATGAAATTTAGACATGGTCTTTCTTGGGTCACAAAACATCAGTTCCACTTAGTAACTAGGTTGTCCATTTTTATAGGGTTGGCAAATCTTCTATCTGCCTTAGACTTCAAGCTTTTTCCTCCCCCATTTGGGGCCAAGTCAGAGAGAAGCTCTAAAGTCAGAGAAAAGAGAACCGTAAACACTTCCGCCCTTGTTCCACTAACTGCAGTCCCTGATGGCAGGACGTGGAGCTCGGGGAGGGGCAAGGAGACTGGAAACATCTCTCTTGACTGACAGGGTTCAGTTGATTTAGCTTTGCTGATCTCTGGATTGGGCAGATGTTAAAGCCAACCATGTCTTGTGGGGCAATTTCATGGGTTACCCATCGCTGGTAATTTCTCATGAGCAATTTTCTTTGCCCTGGAAAAGGCATCTTCTTGCTGGTTGTACCTCTAGCAACCTAGTGACATCTCCAGCTCTCCCTGTTGTGGGCTCTTCATCTCTTGAGGTGCTTCTTTCGGTCAGAACTTAAGACAAACGCCTCAGTGTCTCTGTCCCACACGACCCACATCAGACCCAAGGGAAACGTGTGCATCTCCTGTCTCTGCAAACCCTGGGAGCCTTACCCTTCCCAGTCAACAGTCAGGCTCTCACTTGCTCCCCACTCAGTGCAGCACCTCTTAGACTTCCCAGGCTGGAGTCTGTCCACCACGCCCCCACCTCAAACGTCAGGAGCTCACACTGAGCTCTCCAAGCTGTGTCCCCACACCGCCTTCTCTTGATCTGAGGTGGAAAGGTGAGGGGTAAGGCTTACACCCTTAATGACATGAGGAATTTGAGTCACCAGCTGGTTGGCAGCCCCTGCTTTGTAAATCCTGGTCACCTCACTGTCACGTGTCATTCCTATCTTCTTGGTTTTCAACTGGAACTTATATTTTAATATCTTTTTGTGCTAGCAAAACCTACCTATATGTAGAAACTAAAAACAAAATTTGCACTCACAAATGTGACCAAAAACATCACAAAATACTCAGATTAAATTTGGTGAGAAAGCTCCAGGACTTAGATCTAGGAAATTATAAAACCTTAATGATGATAAAATGATACATGAATGGCTAGAAAAAATCACCACATTCCTAGATGAGAAGAAAATACAATAAATATCAATTTTCTCAAACGTAGTATATAAAAAATGTTTAATTCCAATAGAATTTCAAAGTTTGTGATCTTGATATAGAACAATATACATAATAGCCACTCATTAATAACCAGTAAAAATATTAAAAAAGAAGAAATGTAAGGGAGACTTCCCTTGCCAGAAATAAGAACATAGATTAAACACTATCATTATCAATATGGTACTGCCCTAGTAGGATACAAGTAGATCAGTAGGACAAAGAGAAAACCCAGCAAAAAAAACCCAGTATATATGAGAATGCAATAGATGACAAAATTGCTGTTTTATTCAACTGTGAGGAAATGTAATAAATGGGGCTGGCACAACATATTCTCCAACTGGGAAAAAATTAAGTTGAGCCTCTCTTACAATGTGTACTAAAACAAAATCCAGAATTATTCAAGACAAATATAAAATATAAATTAGTAAATATCTTAGAAACAAATCTTGGAAACGACCTGTGCAATCTAAGGATGAGGGAAGGGTTCTTAATCAAGACAGAAAATTCTGGACAGAAAATATTTGAATAATATTTTAAAAATAAACTTTTAAGTTGCAAAGGTATCACATCTAAAGTCAGTAGAAAAACAACAGATTTGGGGAAACTATTTGCAATATGACAGACAAAGGATTAACATAACACTGAAAGAGCTCTTAAGAATTGTCAAAATAAACTCAAAAGAAAAATGAGTAAAGGGTATTAACAGATATTTCACTGAAGGTTGCGCAGATAGCCAAAAAATAAAAGGTGCTCAAACTCACTAGTAATTAGGGAAATGCAGTTGAAGTAATATCTAGACAAATGACTCTCATCAGATGTCAAAACCTAGAAAGAGCAACGACACCTATTACCGCAAGGTGTGTGAGAAAGATATTACACATATTTTTGGGTGGAAGAAACAAGAATCATTAGAGGATTTTAAGATGCAATCTGGCAGCACATGGAAATGTCTATGGCAGAAGAATCAGAGGCCATGCAAGGCGTCAACATTGATTTTCCCTAATAAGAGTGATTTCAGAAGTGGCACTTCTGAATTCTTATTTCCCAATGGCTGCAAACAACCCTGACCCATGACGTGGTCTCGGGGCTTTAGGGGGACTACCCTGCCACCAGTGGCAGGTCATGGTGGTGGCAAGAATTTGTCCTACTGTCCTGATTACTTGTTCTACTGGTCCTGTTTCTTCCAGCATTTCTATTGATGAACTTAGTCAACACAGTATAAAGCATCATGATATCCCACACAATGCTATTTCTAATCCAGAGACTTACTTTACAGAGAAAGAAATCAAGCAATGGCAGATACTGGTCTTATTATGAAATCCATCGTCCAAAACCTACTGGCCTTTCAGAATGGCAAAATAGTCTGTGATGACACCACCTGGGCCACTTTTCAGGATCATGATATTGTCCTGCAAGTTGCCATGGGTGCTTTGAAACAGTAACTGATGCCCCAGCACTCCATCTTCCGCAGATTATTACCACGTGCTGCGCAGATTCAGTACCATGGGGCAGCAGAAGGGCGGTCCCTCTCATGGTTATCCATGAAGACCCACTCACAACTTCCCCCTTCGCCATGACTCTGAGCTCTACTAGATCAGAAGCTTTGGGTATCCAAAGGAGAAAAGCTCTTACCAAAAATCCCAGCAATGGTCCCATTGAGTTAAAACAACAGCCACCTCCATTTTCAGGCTCTTCGTGTAAGTACACCTGCAGGTACAAAGGGTGTTGGCTTCAATCAAAGGAGTTGCACAGAGTGCCCACAGCTGCTTGGGATAAAGCAGAAAATAAGACTGGTTAACTTCTGCCTTTGTGGACCTTTCATTCCAAGGTTGGGTGAGAAATTCTGGTGACTTGTTAGAAGATAATGAGCACCCTGGGAAAGCCAAACAAACAAACAAAACACTAGAGAAGGAAAAGGAGAAAGGGAATGCCAGGGAGGGAACCAGGGAGTTTTATTAGGCTTAAAGATGTTTTTGATGGCTGGACAACACACTTAGACGGATGAGAGGCAGAACTTCTGGTTGCTCACAGCCCTAAATGGGAGAAGGCTGCTGTGGGGGTCATGTATGCACTGTACTGGGGATAGGGCGCCTGCCAGCCAGAGCTATAGGGGGCCACTTAGGTGTGACGGGGGTGGAGAGTGGGGTCAGCTAGGTTTTGGGGGCTCCCATGGATTGGTTAATTGAGTGACCTGTGGGATCCAGAGCAGAGTAGCTGCCCCTACTCTCTGGGATGGGGTCCCCAACTATCAGAGTGATTCGTCATGGTCTGGACAACAACATGGGAAGTATTTGGGGGGTACAGTCTTAGCTGCTCAAGAAAGGCACTGACCATTCTCTAACCAGGCCTCAACACTGGGTCAAAAGAGCATTTTAAAAAATTCTATCACACAGGGGCAGGGTGCAATTAAACACAGTGGACAGAGCAGGACAAGGCAGGCCTCCCTGAGAAGGGGAGGGCCAAGCACACACTGCAGGTGGGGCACACACAGGCATCTGGCAGGACTCAGGCAATCCTCTAGGTCAAGGAAGCTGTGAACGTGGATAAGAAAAAAATTACATCTTTTTACGAATCCCCACAGAGATTTAACAAATCCTCAGTTATGAATTGGGATCAGCAACAAATCACTGCAGTACCATTAGCACCTGTTATTTTTGTCACCAAGGGAAAATCAGATCCCTCTTATATTATGTTACATTATGTACTATATTAAAATATTTTTGTGCTCCTCAAAATTTGAAATTGCTGTAGTTTATTCTACCTGCTGCTAGATCTCGCTATATAAATGCAGTGTGAAAGAAGCATAATTTTATTTTATTACAAAAGTGTTATATTTTTAAACTATATTTCAAAAAAGTTGGTTTCTTTTATAATTCTATGCATTTTAGCTCATAAACTTGAAAACATTATTCTGAGGAAGGATCCCACTGGCTTCCCTAAGCTGTTCACACACACACTGCCTCTAACATCTAGTGTTAAGCGTTAACAGAGGCCTCGCGAAGCCAGGAGAGCAGGCCTACTGTGGCCAGGGCTGTCAGGAATGAAGGCCCTCACCACTGCCCCAGTGTAGAAGCTCACCAGCGGCAGCATTAGCTGACAGTAAGGAGAACACAGAAGGGAGAATTTAAATCAACTTCTCCTACATGGAAGGAGAGAGCATTCAAAGAGGAAAGTCATAACATGCGAAGTGGCCTTCTGACCAGTTCTGGAAATAAGGATTATAGCCCCAGTCACTGCAGTGTGTACCAGTCATTTGCCTCTTTGCTCTGGGATCCGTGTCTCTAACTTGTGCAAACTCCACCCTCCCCTGCCAAGGCGAGGCACTGTTGGGAGACTGGAGGGAGAGAGGTACTTCTGCCCCCACCCCTGCTTCCGGTGATGGACCCGCCAGTGGCTACCTGTGCTGTTGTCCCCACCCCGCATCCTGAGGAGCAACCCACCTGCCGGGAGGGCTCTGGCCAGGAGGTTTTGGCTTTGATGACACCTTGTTTCCCTTTGTCAGCCTCAGCTGTGGCTAGTCCCTGGGTGGTCTTTCCTGTTCATACTTTGCCTCTCACGTCAAACCCCTTCCTTTGGACAACCTCCTGTGGACTCTGATGAGCTGCAAACCACACCCGTATTAGCAGTACCTTTGACTTGTCGCCGAGAAAAACCACAGGTACTTCCACATCATAACAGTTCTCATGTGCCCCCTGGTCTCTGTGTCAAGTGTTTGGGTTCAGCGACCTTGAGGCTTGGTCCCTGGTAGGACAGGATGACAACATAGCCACAAGGAGGAAGGGCCACTATGCAGAGATCTTGGACTTGGAACAAAATGCAATAAAAGGTAAGACTTTAAGAAGACTCCATTTTGGAAAAAAAGGGTGACTTTTAAAATTTATATATAGGATGGTTGCATTACGTTAGAAGGAAATTTTGATTTGAAAATGCAAGTTCTAGAAAGAGGATGCTTATTAACACTGGCCAATCAAAGGTCTCTGGGAGACATCTACTCAATATTGTGTTTTGCTTTTGTTTTTGGCGACACAGCTCCTGAACTTTCTTCCTATTTGTGTGTGCACATATGACCTAGGATAGGCCAATAAGATACTCTCCCCAGGAACTAACACTAAGGAAATGACCCAAGACAGAGTGATACTTAGAAATTATTTGTAGCTGAGGTGTCCACATGGCCCAGCCCAGTGGTAGAGACGCCAGCAGCTCCGTCCTGACAACACAGCTACACTGTGAGCCTGGCTGTGCTTGAGCTGCCTGGGTTCCTTGGTTTCTGCCTCTCCCCATGCCGCCCCCCTGCCCTGCACACCTCCTGGTTCCCCAGTCTGTCACCTGCCCCTAAATTCCTTTCCTGCTTGATATAACCAGGGTTGACTGCTATTACTCAAGAACCCTAATAAGGTTTTGTTCCAGATATTTCATGCTATAGAAAATAAACTATTTTATTTCATTATATTTTCTGGTTATTGTTTGTGTACTGTATCTAGAAATCTTCATCTTGTAGTCATTTTTGCACTTTTATTACATACCATTGTAGTTTGAATTAGGCACCTGCTCACTATTAGTACATGGTCTCAGGGCTGTTATGTACAACCAGATCTTTTCTAATCAAAACAATACTCCAATATGAATTTTACACCTCATAGTTTATGCTGATCATTTTTCTTTGCTTTATTTGTGGTATGACTTAGAATAATCTCTCATGGTGTATTTATTAATATAAAATCTTCCCTTTTTTGTGCGTTTGAAACACCATGTGTTGTGGTCCCCAAAAATGAGCTGGCATATTGCAGCGTCTGCTGCCGTCTCCCAGCACTTGGACAGCTAAGCCACAGAGGTCTTAAAATACGGGCTAGTAAATTTTTTTTTCTTTTCTCTCAGGTTTCTCTCATAGTTATAGTACGTGTTGCTCTTTGATAAATCAGCCCTATGATATTGGGCCCTTAAGGTTTTTGCTTTTCCTACACTGTTTCTACACAATACCAAAACCAAATATGAAAATTATAGCCAACTATCTGGAATACATATGTATATGTGTGTGTTCAAACCCCAAAACAATTAGAAAACTTTAAAGATACACTGGTCTTTATAATCACTGTTTTTCATTCATATTCCCTTCATATTGGAAAGCAATTAAGATCCTACTAAAACCTATTTGTTAATAAATTCACTGGTATGTATTAAGTACTAATTAAGTGCTTGGCACTGCAAAACAATGAATACGTATCATATTTACATATCTCTTGAAGGAATATAGAAGAAATGTAAGAACTCTATCAGATTTCATGAATCCATGACCCAGGAATTGGGAGGAAAATAGAATAAAACTGTATGAAATCAATGTGTGAGGACAACAAACTTTAAAATAAGAAACATCTACCAATAGCTTTTCATCAGTTGTTGCCATGAATATACCAGCCATAATTAGAAAGAGCACAACTGTTGAAGTCAAAAGAGCCTGGGTTCAAATCCTGACTCCACCATTTTTTAGATCTATGACTTCACCTCTCTGATCCTCAGTTTCTTCCTCTGTAAAGTAGGAATCCAGGAATAAGAACATCTCATTGGGTTACTCTGAGAAACAAAATAATTTAGACAGAGCAACTAGCAACTGGAACATAAGAGTTATTATCAATGTTATTTTTTGTTACTTTTTTTAACAACTTTATTTGAGTATAATTGCTTTAAAATGTTGTGTTAATTTCTGCTGTATCACAAAGATAATCAGTTATATGTATACATATATCCCCATACCCCCTCCCTCTTGCATATCCCTCCTACCCTCCCTATCACACCTCTGTAGCTGGTCACAAAACACTGAGCTGATCTCCCTGTGCTATGCAGCTGCTTCCCACTAGCTATCTATTTTACACTTGGTAGTGTATATATGTCCATGTCACTCTCTGACTTCATCCCAGCTTACCCTTCCCCCTCCCCATGCCCTCAAGTCCATTATCTACCTCTGTGTCTTTATTCCCGTCCTGCCCCTAGGTTCTTCAGAACCATTTTTTTCTTTTTTTAGATTCCATATATATGTGTAAGCATACAGTGTTTGCTTTTCTCTTTCTGATTTACTTCACTCTGTATGACAGAATCTAGGTCCATCCATCTCATTACAAATAACTAAATTTTGTTACTTTTTATGGCTGAGTAGTATTCCATTGTATATATGTGCCACATCTTCTTTATCCATTCATCAATCGATGGACACTTAGGTTGCTTCCATTTCCTGGCTATTGTAAATAGAGCTGCAATGAACTTTGTGGTACATGACTCTTTTTGAATTATGGTTTTCTCAGGGTATATGCCCAGTAGTGGGATTGCTGGGTCGTATGTAATTCTATTTTTAGTTTTTTAAGGAACCTCCATACTGTTCTCCGTAGTGGCTGCACCAATTTACATTCCCACCAACAGTGCAACAGTGTTCCCTTTTCTCCACACCCTCTCCAGCATTTGTTGTTTCTAGATTTTTTGATGATGGCCGTTCTGACTGGTGTGAGGTGATACCTCATTGTAGTTTTGATTTGCATTTCTCTAATGATTAATGATGTTGAGAATTCTTTCATGTGTTTGTTGGCAATCTGTATATCTTCTTTGGAGAAATGTCTATTTAGGTCCTCTGCCCATTTTTGGATTGGGTTGTTTGTTTTTTTTTGATATTGAGCTGGTTGTAAATTTTGGAGATTAATCGTCTGTCAGTTGCTTCATTTGCAAATATTTTCTCCCATTCTGAGGGTTGTCTTTTGGTCTTGTTTATGGTTTCCTTTGCTGTGCAGAAGCTTTAAGTTTCATTAGGTCCCATTTGTTTATTTTTGTTTTTATCTCCATTTCTCTAGGAGGTGGGTCAAAAAATATCTTGCTGTGATTTATGTCATAGAGTGTTCTGCCTATGTTTTCCTCTGTTTTACAGTGTCTGCACTTAATTTCAGGTCTTTAATCCATTTTGAGTTTATTTTTGTGTATTGTGCTAGGAAGTGTTCTAATTTCATTTTTTTATATGTACCTGTCCAGTTTCCCAGAACCACTTATTGAAGAGGCTGTCTTTTCTCCATTGTATATTCTTGCCTCCTTTATCAAAGATAAGGTGACCATATGTGCAAGGGTTTATTTCTGGGCTTTCTATTCTGTTCCATTGATCTATATTTCTCTTTTTGTGCCAGTACCATACTCTCTTGATGACTGCAGCTTTGTAGTATAGTCTGAAGTCAGGGAGCCTGATTCCTCCAGCTTCGTTTTTCTTTCTCAAGATTGCTTTGGCTATTCGGGGTCTTTTGTGTTTCCATACAGATTTTTTGTTCTAGTTCTGTGAAAAATGCCATTGGTAGTTTCACAGGGACTGCAATGAATCTGTAGATTGCTTGGGGTAGTAAAGTCATTTTCACAATGTTGATTCTTCCAGTACAAGAACATGGTATATCTCTCCATCTGTTTGTATCATCCTTAATTTCTTTCATCAGTGTCTTATACTTTTCTGCGTACAGGTCTTTTGTCTCGTTAGGAAGGTTTATTCCTAGGTATTTTATTCTTTTGGTTGCAATGATAAATGGGAATTGTTTCCTTAATTTCTCTTTCAGATTTTTCATCATTAGTGTATAGGAATGCAAGAGATTTCTGTGCATTAATTTTGTATTCTGCTACTTTACCAAATTCATTGATTAGCTCTAGTAGTTTTCTGGTAGCATCTTTAGGATTCTCTATGTAAAGCATCTTATCATCTGCAAACAATGACAGTTTTACTTCTTCTTTTCTGATTTAGATTATTTTTACTTCTTTTTCTTCTCTGTTTGCTGTGGCTAAAACTTCCAAAACTATGTTGAATGACAGGGGTGAAAGTGGGCTACCTTGTCTTTTTCCTGATCTTAGAGAAAATGGTTTCAGTTTTCACCACTGAGAATGATGTTGGCTGTGGGTTTGTCATATATGGCCTTTATTATGTTGAGGTAGGTTCCCTCTATGCCCACTTTCTGGAGAGTTTTTATAATAAATGAGTGTTGAATTGTGTCAAAAGATTTTTCTACATCTATCGAGATTATCATATGGTTTTTATCCTTCAGTTTGTTAATATGGTGTATCACATTGATTGATTTGCATATATTGAAGAATCCTTACATTCCTGGGATGAAGCTCAATTGATCATGGTGTATGATCCTTTTGATGTGCTGTTGGATTCCGTTGCTAGTACCTTGTTGAGGATTTTTGCATCTGTGTTCATCAGTGGTATTGGTCTGTGGTTTTCTTTTTTTGTGACATCTTTGTCTGGTTTTGGTATCATGGTGATGGTGGCCTTGTAGAATGACTTTGGCAGTGTTCCTCCCTCTGCTATATTTTGGAAAAGTTGAGAAATATAGCTGTAACTCTTCTTTTAATGTTTGATAGAATTCACTTCTGAAGCCACAGGTCATTGGATTTTGTTTGTTGGAAGATTGTTAATCACAGTTTCAATTTCAGTGTTTGGGAATGATCTCTTCATATTTTCTATTTCTTCCTGGTTCAGTCTTGGAGGTGGTACTTTTCTAAGAATTTGTCCATGTCTTCCAGGTGGTTCATTTTATTGGTATATACTTGCTTGTAGTAATCTCTCATGATCCTTCATATTTCCACAGTGTCAGTTGTTACATCTCCTTGTTCATTTCTAATTTTGTTTATTTGAGTCTTCTCCCTTTTTTTCTTGATGAGTCTGGCTAGTGGTTTATCAATTTTACTTATCTTCTCAAAGACCCAGCTTTTACTTTTATTGATCTTTGCTGTTGTTTCCTTCATTTATTTCTGATCTAATCTTTATGACTTCTGTCCTTCTGCTAACTATGGGGTTTTTTTGTTCTTCTTTCTCTAATTGTTTTAGGTGTAAGGATAAGTTGTTTATGTGAGATTTTTCTTGTTTCTTGAGATAGGATTGTATTGCTATAAACTTCCCTCTTAGAACGGCTTTTGCTGCATCCCAAAGGTTTTGGCTCATTGTGTTTTCATTGTCATTTGTTTCTAGGTATTTTTTGATTTCCTCTTTGATTTCTTCCATGATCTCTTGGTTAGTTAATAATGTATTGCTTAGCCTCCATTTGTTTGTATTTTTTACAGTTTTTTTTCCTCTAATTGATATCAATTCTCATAGCATTGTGGTCCAAAAAGATACTTGATCAATTTCAATTTTCTTAAATTTACCAAGGCTTGATTTGTCATTCAAGATCTGATCTGTCTGGAGAATGTTCCAGAGCACTTAAGAAGAAAGTGTATTCTGTTATTTTTGGATGTAATGTACTATAAATATTCATTAAGTCTATCTGGTGTAATATGTCTTTTAAAACTTGTTCTTCCTTATTTATTTTCATTTTGGATCATCTGTCCATTGGTTTAAGTGCGGTGTTAAAGCCCCCTACTATGATGTGTTACTGTCAATTTCCCCTTTTATGGCTGTTAGCATTTGCCTTATGTACTGTGGTGCTCCTATGTTGGGTGCATAAACATTTACAATTGTTATATCTTCTTCTTGGATTGATCCCTTGATCATAATGTAGTGTCCTTCTTTGTCTCTTGTACTAGTCTTTATTTTAAAGTCTATTTTGTCTGATAAAAGAATTGCTACTCCAGCTTTCTTTTGATTTTTTTTTCCATACCTCACTTTCAGTCTGTATGTGTCCCTAGGTCTGAAGTGAGTCTCTTGTAGACAGCATATATATGGGTCTTGTTTTTGTAACCATTCAGCCAGTCTGTGTCTTTTGGTTGGAGGATTTAATCCATTTACATTTAAGGTAATTATCAATATGTATGTTCCTATTACCATTTTGTTAATTGTTTTCAGTTTGCTATTTTAGGTCTTTTCCTTCTCTTGTGTTTCCTGCCTACAGAAGTTCCTTTAGCATTTGTTGTAAAGCTGGATTTATGCTGCTGAATTCTCTTAGCTTTTGCTTGTCTGTGAAGGTTTTAATTTCTCCATCAAATCTGAATGAGATCCTTGCTGGGTAGAGTAATCTTGGTTGTAGTTTTTTTTTCCCCTTTCATCACTTTAAATATGTCCTGCCACTCCCTTCTGGCTTGCAGAACTTCTACTGAAAAATCAGCTGTCAACCTTATTGGGATTCCCTTGTATGTTATTTGTTTCTTTTCCCTTACTGTTTTTGATATTTTTTGTTTGCATTTAATTTTTCATAGCTTGATTAATATGTGTCTTGTGTTTCTCCTTGGATTTATCCTGTATGGGACACTGTGCTTCCTGGACTTGATTGACAATTTCCTTTCCCATGTTAGGGAAGTTTTCAACAATAATCCCATCAAATATTTTCTGAGACCCTTTCATTTTCTCTCCTTTATCTGGGATCCCTATAATTCGATTGTTGGTGCATTTAATGTTGCCCCAGAGGTCTCTGAGACACTATTTTTTCTTCCATTTCACTTATCCTTTCTTCTACCTCAGTTATTCTGCTATTGATTCCTTCTAGAGAATTTTTATTTTCATTTTTTGTGCTGTTCATCATTGTTTGTTTGCTCTTTAGTTTTTCTAGGTCCTTGTTAAACATTTCTTGTATTTTCTCCATTCTATTTCCAAGATTTGGGATCCTGTTTACTGTCGTTACTCTGAATTCTTTTTCAGGTAGACTGCCTATTTCCTCTTCATTTGTTTGGTCTGGTGGTTTTTTACCTTACTCCTTCATCTGCTGCATATTTCTCTGTTTTCTCATTTTGTTTAACATATTGTGTTCAGGACCTCCTTTTTCTGCAGGCTGCACGTTCAATGCTCATGTTATTTTTCATGTCTGCCCCCAGTGGGTGTGGTTTGTTCAGTGGGTTGTGTAGGCTTCCTGGTGGAGGGGACTGGTGCCTGTGTTCTGGTGGGTGAGGCTGGATCTTTTCCTTCCAGTGGGCAGGGCCACATCCAGTGGTGTGTTTTTGGGTGCCTGTGGACTTAGTGTGACTTTAGGCAGCCTCTCTGCTTATGGGTGGGTTGTGTTCATGTCTTGCTAGTTGTTTGGCTTGGTGCATCCAGCACTGGAGCTTTCTGGTCATTGAGTGGAGCTGTGTCTTAGCGTTGAGACAGAGATCTCTGGGAGAGCTCTTGCCAATTGATATTACAAAGGTCCATGAGGTTTCTGTTGGTCCAGTGTCCTGGACTCGACCCTCCCACCTCAGAGGCTCAGGCCCTGATACCCAGCTGGAGCACCAAAACACTGCCAGCCACACAGCTCAGAAAAAAAGGAAGAAAGAAAGAAAAAAGAATGAACAGACAGAACCCTAGGACAAATGGTAAAAGCAAACCTATACAGACAAAATCACACAAAGAAACATACAAATACACAGTCACAAAAAGAGAAAAGGGAGAAAAAAATATACATATATATAAAAAAGTAAGAGAGCAATCAACCCAATAAACAAATCCAACAATGAAAATAATCACTAAATACTAAACTAAGATAAACATAAAACCAGAAACAGATTAGACAAAGAAAGCAAACCCCAAGTCTACAGTTGTTCCCAAAGTCCACCACCTGAATTTTGGGAATATTTGTTGTCTATTCAGGTATTCTTCAGATGCAGGGTTTATCAAGTTGATTGTGGGATTTAATCTGCTGCTCCTGAGGCTGCATGGAGAAATTTCCCTTTCTCTTCTTTGTTCGCACAGCTCCTGGGCTTCAGCTTTGGTTTTGGCCCTGCCTCTACATGTAGGCCACCCTCAGTTGTCTGTTACCCACCCATAGAGGAGGGGGTTAAAGCAACAGCTGATTAGGGCTCTCTTACTCACTCAGGCCAGGGAGAGGGAGAGATACGGTAGTCATAATTGGAATGCGGGGTGAGCCTGCAGCAGCAGAGGCCAGCATAATGTTGTAACAGCCTGAGGCTGATCATGTGTTCTCCTGGGGAAGTTGTCCCTGGATCACGGGACCGTGGCAGTGGCGGGCTGCACAGGCTCCTGGAGGGGTGTGGATAGTGACCTGTGCTTGCACACAGGATTCTTGGTGGCTACAGCAGCAGCAGCATTAGCATTTCATGCCCATCTCTGTGGTCCAATATGATAGCCGAGGCTCACACTCATCTCTGGAGCTCATTTAGGTGGAGCTCTGAATCCCCTCTCCTCGCGCACCCCAAAACAATTGTCTCTTGCCTCTCTGACAGGTCCAGACCTTTTCCCAGACTCCCTCCTGACTAGCTGTGGTGCACTAACCCCCTTCAGACTGTGTTCATGCAGCCAACACCAGTCCTCTCCCTGGGATCTGATATCCAAAGCCCGAGCCTCAGCTCCCAGCCCCCACCTGCCACGAGCCCCCACCTGCCCCGGCGGGTGAGCAGACAAGCCTCTCAGGCTGGTGAGTGCTGGTCACTGATTCTCTGTGCGGGAATCTCTCCACTTTTCTCTCTGCACCCCTGTTGCTGCACTCTCCTCCATGGCTCTGAAGCTTCCCCCGTGCCACCCACAGTCTCCACCAGTGAAAGGGCTTCCTAGTGTGTGGAAACTTTTCCTCCTTCACAGCTCCCTCCCACTGGTGCAGGTCCTGTCCCTATTCTTTTGTCTCTGCTTTTTCTTTTTTCTTCTTCCCTACCCAGATACGTAAGGAGTTTCTTTCCTTTTGGGAAGTCTGAGGTCTTCTGCCAGCATTCAGTAGGTGTTCTGTTGGAGTTGTTCCACATGTAGATGTATTTTTGATGTATTTATGAGGAGGAAGGTGATCTCCACATCTTTCTGCCATTTTGATTAGTTTCTTTTGTTACTTTGGAGTATAGAAAAGCACATTTATAGATCCATGGTTTAAAAAATAAGAGATTAAAAAGCTAAAACAATTTTTTTTTTCCACTGAACTTGACTGATGACTCATTCCAACATTGATGTTTCTTAATTTCTTAACTAAATGTCCACTGGCATAAAGAAACTCATGTGTTAGGGAGGAGAAAAGTGTTCAAAACACATAAGTTCTGGAATATTCCATGTGTGTAATGTCTGGGAAATTTGATTTATCACAAAGATTATTGAACCCAGAATAAATTTACAGTTTATGTAATGTGAGTTATACAGATGCATGAAAATGTTATTCTCAAAGTTATGCCATAAACTGTAATGCAGATATTACAATGTGAATCCCTATGTTTCAGGGATTATTTTTCTTGCTTTTTTAAATTAAAGTGTAGTTGATTCATAATGTTTTTAGTTTTAAGTGTACAGAATAGTGATTCAGTTTCAGGGATTTTTTTAATCCCAGATTATATTCTGTTATAGCTTATTACAAGATATTAAGTATAATTCTCTGTGCTATATAGTAAGTCCTTGTTGCCTATCTATTTTATGTATATTACTTTGTATCTATTAATCCCATATTCCTAATTTGTCCATCCAACCCTCTCCCCTTTGGTAGCCATAAGTTTGTTTTCTATGTCTGTGAGTCTGTTTCTGTCTTGTACACAGACTGGTTTGTATTATGTTTTAGATTCCACATATACGTGATACCATATAGTATTTGTCCTTCTCTGTCTGACTTATTTCACTAAGTGTAATATTGTCTAAGTCGATGCATGTTGCTGCAAATGGCAATATTTCATTCTTTTTTATGGTTGAGTAATACTCCATTATATATATATATATTACACACCATATCTCTTTATCCACTCATCTGTCAGTGGACATTTAGGTTGCTCCCATGTCATTGTTATTGTAAATAGTGCTGCTATGAACATAGGAGTGTATTTATCTTTTCAAATTAGAGTTTTCTCTGGATATATGCCCAGGAGTAGGACTGCTGGATCATACGGTATCTCTATTTTTACTTTGTTAAGGAAACTTCATACTGTTTTCCATGGTGGCTACACCAATATGCATTCCCACCAACAGTGTAGGAGGATTCCCTTTTCTCCACACCCTCTCCAGCATTTATTATTTTTTGATGATAGCCATTCTAACTGGTGTGAGGTGATACTTCACTGTGGTTTTGATTTGCATTTCTGTAATAATTAGTGATGCTGAGCATATTTTCATGTGCCTTTTGGCCATTTGTATATCTTCTTTGGAGAAAAGTCTGTTTATGTCTTCTGCCCATTTTTCAATTGGGTTGTTTGTTTTTTTATTATTGAGTTATATGGGCTGTTTGTATATTTTGGAAATTAAGCCCTTTTCAGTACGTCATTTGCAAATATTTTCTCCCAGTCCATAGATTATCTTTTTGTTTTGTTTATGGTTTCCTTTGTTGTGCAAAAGCTTATAAGTTTAATTACATCCCATTTGTTTGTTTTTGTTTCTATTGCCTTGGGAGACTCACCTAAGAAAACATTCTTATGATTTATGTCAGAGAATGTTTTGACTATGTTCTCTTCTAGGAGTTTTATGGTGTCACGCCTTATATTTAAGTCTTTTAGCCACTTTGAGATTATTTTTGTGTATGGTGTGAAGGCATGTTTTAACTTCATTGATTTACATGCAGCTGTCCAGCTTTCCCAATACCACTTGCTGAAGAGACTGGCTTTTCTCCATTGTATATTCTTGCCTCCTTTGTCAAAGGTTAGTTGACCATAGGGGTGTGGGTTTATTTCTCGGCTTTCTGTTCTGTTCCATTGATCCATATGTCTGTTTTTGTGCTTATTCCATGCTGTTTTGATTACTGTAGCTTTGTAGTATTGTCTGAAGTCTGAAAGGGTTATGCCTCCAGCTTTGTTCTTTTTCTTCAGGATTGTTTTGACAATTCTGGGTCTTCTATGTTTCCATATAAATTTTAGGATTATTTACTCTAGTTCCATAAAAAATGTCATGGGTAATTTGAAAGTTGTCACATTAAATCTGTATATTGCTTTGGGCACTATGGCCGTTTTAACAATATTAATTCTTCCAATCCAGGAGTATGAGATATCTTTCCATTTCTTTGAATCATCTTCAATTTCCTTTATCAACATTTAATAGTTCTCAGCATATAGGTATTTCACCTCCTTGGTCAGGTTTATTCCTAAGTACTTTTTAATGCAATTTTAAACGGGATTTTTTTTTTTTGCTTTCCCTTTCTGATATTTCATTTTTAGTTTAAAGAAATTCAACAGATTTCTGCATGTTAATCTTGTATCCTGCTACCTTGCTAAATTTGTTTATCAGTTCTAACAGTTTTTTGTGTGGAGTCTTTAGGGTTTTCTATATATGTTGTCATGTCATCTGCATATAATGACAATTTTACCTCTTCCCTTCCAATTTGGATAATTTTTATTTCTTTTCCTTATCTGATTGCTGTGGCTAGGGCTCTCAATACTATGTTGAATAGAAGTGGTGAGAGTGGGCATCCTAGTCTTGTTCCAGATTTTAGCAGGAAAGCTTTCAGCTTTTCACCATTGAATGTTATGTTGGCTGTGGGTTTGTCATAAATGGTCTTTATTATGTTGAGATATAGCCCCTCTATACCAACTTTGAGAGTTTTTATCATGAATAGATGTTGAATTTTATCAAATGCTTTTTATGCATCTATTGAGATAATCATATGGGTGTTATCCCTTATTTTGTTAATGTGATGTATCACATTGACTGATTTGTGAATAGTGAACCATTTTTATATCCCTGGGATAAATTCCACTTAATAATAGTGTACGATTCTTTTTATGTATTTTTGGATTCCATTTGCTAATGTTTTGTTGATGGTTTTTGCATTTATTCATCAGATATTGACCTGTATTTTTCTTTTTCTGTAGTTTCTTTGTCTAGTTTTGGTATCAGGGTGATGGTGACTCATTGAATAAATTTAGAAGTGTTCCCGCCTCTTCAGTCTTTGGGAATCAGCTTTCCTTTTAGAACTGCTTTTGGTACATCCCATAGATTTTGTAAAGTTGTGTTTTCATTTTCGTTTGTTTCCTTTTCTAATTTCTTCTTTGATTTCATCATTGACCCATTGTTTTTTCATGTTGTTTAGTCTCCATGTGTTTGGTTTTTTCCCATTTTTCTTCCTGTAGTTGATTTTTAGTTTCATATCACTGTGATCAGAAAAGATGCTTGATATAATTTCTATCCTCTTAAATTTATCGAGGCTCATTTTGTGACTTAGTATGTGGTCTATCCTAGAGAATGTTCCATGCACACTTGAAAATAATGTGTATTCTACTTTTTTTGAATGTAGTGTCCTGTAGACATCAATTAAGTCTAACTGATCTATTGGGTCATATAGAACCTCTGTTGCCTTATTGATTTTCTGTCTGGATGATTTGTCCATTGATGTCAATGGGGTGTTAAAATCTCCTACTATTATTGTATTATTGTCAGTTTCTCCCTCTGCATCTGTTAGTATTTGCTTTAAATATTTAGGTGCTCCAACATTGGGTGTGTATATGTTAATGTGTGTAATATCCCCTTTCTGTATTGATCTTTTTATCATTATATAATGTCCTTCTTTGTCTTTCTTTATGTCCTGTTTTAAAGTTTATGTTAATAGATATGAATATTGCTACCCCCACTTTCCTGTTGCTTCCATTTGCATGCAATACCTTTTTCTATCCCTTCACTTTCAGTCTGTATGTGTCCTTTGCCTTGAAGTGAGTCTCTTGAATGCAGCATATTGCAGGTTCTCTTTTTTTTTTTTATCCTATAAGCCACCCTATGTCTTTTGATCAGAGCATTTAATCCATTGACAGTTAAAGTAATTATTGATAGGTATGTACTTACTGCTGTTTTAATTTTTGGTTTCCAGTTGTTTTTGTAGCTCTTTGTTCATTTTTCTTTTTGCTTTTCCTTTTGTGATTTGATGGTTTTCTTTTGTAGTATGTTGAGTCCCTTTCTTTTTGGCTTTTGTGAATCTATTGTATGTTTTTGATTTGTGGTTACCATGGAGTTCATGTATGTTGACCCATAATATGTCTACTTGCTTTAAACTGACAATCATTCAAGTTCAAATATATTCTAAAAGGTCTACCTTTTCTACTCCCCTCCCCCACACTTTGTGATTTTGATGTCCTATTTTACATCTTCATATTCTCTTACATCCTCTTTTACTGCTTATTATCATTATACTTGCTTTTATAATTCTTTTATTGTTTTTAGTGTATGTACTATCTTATTTAATTGATCTTCAGTACTGATTATATATTTGCCTTTCCTCTGTGATTTTTTTCCTTTCCTATAGATTCTTGCTTTTTTTCTACTTAAAGAAGATCCTTCATTATTTCTTTTAAGGTAGGTTTAGTATTGCTGAATTCTTTTAGTTTTTGCTTGTCTGAGAAATTCTTTATCTCTCCTTTTATTCTAAATGATAATCTTGCTGGGTAGAGTATCCTAGGTTGCAGATTTTCCCTTTCAGGACTTGAAATATATCATGACACTCCCTTCTGGCCTGCAAAGTTTCTGCAGAGAAATCAGTTGAAAACTTATGTGGATTCCCTTGTATCTGACCCTTTGTTTTTCTCTTGCTGCCATAAGAATCCTCTCTTTATCTTTAACATTTGCCATTTTAATTATGATGCCTTACTGTAGGTCTGTTTGGGTTCATCTTTTTTGGGACGCTTGGCTCTTTCTGTATCTGGATATCTGTTTCCTTCCTTAGGTTTGGGAAGTTTTCAGCCTTAATTTCTTCAACTACATTTTTGATCTTCTCTCTCTCTTCTCCTTCTGGAACTCATACCATGCATAAAATGGTTTGCTTTATATTTTCCCATAGACCTTATGTTGGTTTCATTTCTTATTGCTTTTTCTGTCTGCTCTTCTGATTGGGTGGTTTCCATTATTTTATCTTCCAGGTCACTTATTCGTTCTTCTGTCTCATTTAATTGGCTATTTATTACTTCTAGACTGCTTTCTTTTACTTTTTCTTTTTCTTTTTTTGAAGTATAGTTGATTTACAATGTTGAGTTAGTTGCATGTGTACAGCAAAGTAATTCGGTTATATAGAGAGAGATAGATATATAGATATATCAATATATCCTTTTTTATATTCTTTCCATTATAGGTTATTACAAGATGTTGAATATAGTTCCCTGTGAAGATTGCTTTTTATCTCTGAAACTGAATAATCTATTTTTGATTGATTCATCTGTATAACTTTTATTTCCTTGTTACAGTTATCTGTGTTTATATCAATGATCTTTCTTAACTTAGTTAGCATTTTTATTCCCACCTCTTTGAAATCTGGGTCTGTTGAACCAGTAAAGTCTGTTTCATTATATGTTCTTTGGGGGTGGGGGTGTCTCTTCCTCTTTTAATTGGGAGTAGTTCCTCTGCCTTTTTATTTTATTTAACTTCTTCTGTCTCTATGAATTTGGGAGAAACAGTTATCTATTGTGGTCTTGAAGGGGTGTTTTTGTGTGGGAGCATCATTGTACAGACTGTGTGTTTCTAATAGTTTTGGTGGTAGGGCTGGTTTTGGTATGGAAACCAACTATATCTTTCCTCGGTGTGTGCTGGCTGTTATCTCCTTGATAGGGGGCGTGGTTTGTGTTGGGGGATTTAAAGCTTGTGTAGGATGTGAGGCAGGGCTTCTTCTCTGCTCTGTGGCTGTTACCATTCTATCAGTGTCAGGGTCTTTTCCCCAGCTCTTGGGGTGGAAGCCCTGAGGGTCAGGTTCAATAAGGCTTCATTACCCTTAAGTGTGTGATTGCTGAAGCAAGTGAGGTCCATGCAGTCACAGCGAACATATGTGCCTCCCATGCAGGTGTCTGCAGTTCCACTCAAAAACAGGGAAAGCCCTGTTGTGTTCATCCCAGATCTAGTACAATGCTGTGGCCTGGGGGTCAGGGTGTTATTGCTGCAGGAGTTGAAGTGGCTGTGCTGCCACCTGAGATCTGGGCTGCCTTGTGGCTGACTTCTCCCAGGACCTGTCTGCCCCAGATCCAGTGCTAAGCTGCCATGTGGAGTGAGCGGAGCTGGGTGCTCTTGCTGGGAGACAAACCACTGAGCACGTGGACAAGGGCCACCACTGCCCCCCCAGTACAAGCTGAACTCATTGTTAGACTTCCCAATGTCCTCAAAGTCCTCCTTATCATTCTTGACCAAAGGTTTCTCCTCCAGTTCCCCCTGTCTAATCCAGCCTTCACATTTCATCACTACAGTGGTATTTCTAAAAGGCAACTTTGATATCTGCTTAACTACTCAAAAATTATGAGGAAAATATCAAACCCTTCATAATTTGACCCCTGTCTTAACTATGTCATTTCATTTGCTTCCACTTTCCTTCTTATACTTCATTCTAAAACTTGCAAACTCCATGGGTTCCCTGAGTATGACATGCTTTTTGGCCTCCCTATTGTAGTATAAGTTGTTCTTTCCACCTGAAATGATCTTTGCTTGTCACCTGTAGGTGAACTGCTGTCATCAGCCAAGATTCAGTCTAGTTCAGTTGAGTAATTTAACTGACCACACACTAGCTCCTTGAGGGTAAGGATTGTGCTTTATTATCCTTGTGTCACCAATATCTAGCTCAGGGTCAGATAGTGAACTACATATGTATTTGATGATCTAAGCTAAATGTACAAAAACTTTTAGTAGACTCAGTTGTAAATTATTAACAGGAAGAAACGTTATAAAAGAAAGACATTCCTATTTTTAGTATTTAATTGAATTCTATTTTAACTGTTTTTAATGCCAACACTCAAACACCATCAATATTTTTATTTTGCTTCAATCCCAGTTAATTTTATTTAATTTCCTTCAACCATCCTACTTACAGAACCACTGAAATCCCTGATGGGAAGTCTTATTATCTCTGAAACACAAACCACCAATTACTTCATTAGATTATATATATATATAAAAGGTGGTATGTCTCAAAATCCTAATTCAGATTCTGGTGAGTTTTGAGAAAATGTTTACTTATCCTAGGACACACATCCCAAGGAATAAACTGATAAGATTTTAATAAAATATCAAAATGAAGTATTCAGCTGATTCCATACAAATCCCTACTTGAATAGTTATGTGAAACAAGCAGAAATAAAAGCCTCTGATAAATAGAATTCTTTTTCCCAGGATAGCAGAATTATTTGCTATATAAACAATTATAACCAGACATAACAACTCTTTTGTTTTAAGTGTTAAGTACCAGAGTGAGGATATTTCTTAAAGTTTGTAAAAATTCTAGTTTTACAACTTCGTGAGAGCCACCACCTCTTGAGAAGGGAGCATTATAAAGTAATCAAGACAAGCTTTCTTCCCTCTATTGAGCTGTCTTGAACGAATAAAGATAGATTCTAGGAACATCCTTTAATCTGGGGATACCATTCACAGTAGTCAGGAAGGGGGTCAAAATCCCCCTTCCTGTTCCCTGTTCCCCTTGGAGGGAGGAAATAAAAGCCAGTTGGGACTATTTATGAAGGAAACAGAACAATGAAAGAGAAAATGTGGATACAAGATTAGAGGCAGGATGAAAAGAGAAGCTAGCTGGCTGATAGCGCCCCTCAACTAAATCTTATTTGTCTGCACTGGCCCTTGTACTTCTGGGTTTTACCATTTCCTGTTTCTACTAAATCTCCCTACAGTTTCAGGCCTATTGAAACCCACGCTTTCACTATCTAACACGTGTCTGAACAAAGTAAGGAAGAGTATTTCTTTTAGACAACGATTTCACTTCAAGGAAATTTCAGGTCATTCACAATATGGTGATGGAAACATCCATTTCCTTCCCATCTCTTGGCCTTCCTACCCCTGACCTTTGGCTCTTAGAAAAGTAAAGAGTTAGAGAAGCTCAGTTTGTTCCAAGCTGTGAGTCCCTCTCTAAGTCATATCTTGCATTTGGATGCCAAATTATTGTTACAAAGCACCTAGGCAAATACTTTGACTGCCTATGATCTTTTCTATTTCTAAAATTAATCTCCAAAATGTAGAATTTTGCTTTTTAAGTAAATTCTTCATGTCGAAAGGATATGTGAGTTAAAGGATTATACACACAATCTCAAAACACTACCCTTCCTTTGTTCTGGATTTGAATTCCCTATTGAGTCTCTGAGTTGCTCAATGCTGAAGGGCACATATGTATAATTAATGTGACAGTAAACAGACTATGTGGCGCAATGCAGCAGCAAAACACAACCCTCCTCTTACAAGTCCATGAACAGGCTTGTTTTAACTGTTTGCTTTGGGCTTTTCCACAGCTGTTCACATCACCCAGCCCAGGCTCAGTGGGATGGATGCCTTTGGATATACCTCGTTCCTGGCTTATTCACGGGTCCCAGACATCAGCTATGATTACGAGTTCCACTTGAAGTTTCAGCTGGCAAACAACCACTCAGCAGTGCAAGACAACTTGTTATTTTTCACTGGACAGAAGGGCCATGGTAAGATTACCTGAACCCTCTAGGGCTTGCTTAGGTTTTTTGAACAATACTTGAGAGATTCCTCAGGGACTATGGCTGTGGGTGAGGCAGGTGCTTGCCTGGATCAGCCTCCTCCTTTCTGCTCCTCAAGCATGTGCCTTGTCCAAGGTGTGCATCAGCCCTTGACCCCCAAGCCCTGTTCACATCAGGCCACCTCTTATAATCAGGGAATTGTAACTCCTGCCAGCAAACGTGAAGAAAGAGAAGCGGGCGAGTCACATGAGAAGTGAGCTTATCGACTGGTCCTGTCCTCTGTTTCTTTGCATTTCCACAGAGGAGAGAAGGGAAATTCTCAGAAGAAACACATTTTACCATGTGTCATGAAATGGGAATGGTTGCCCTCAAAGAAAACCATCCCAAATTAAAGGAGCAAGAATTTAAGAAAGTACTAGTCTGTAATCATGTACTCCAGTGCCCTTCAATTGGTGGGAAAGCAATTTATAAGCTAAATTTGTGTGTTAAGTAGAAACCAGTTATGCACACGTGGGATCAAGGAAAAGCATGTATGTTTTACTCCCAAGTCAACAACTAACTAGTTAAGCAATTAATCACCTATCTTCTCTGAGCTGGGGGTCCTCCACTGTGAAATCAAAATGTTACACCAGAAGATGACCTTTCTCATCATAAATTCTACAGTGCTAGGGCAGCTAAAGAATTCTGTCCTTTTCAATTCGCCCAATGCCTGTTTCTGTATTAACACGTGTCTGAAAGAAGCCCACACCCGAAGGGAAGGGTGGTGTGCAGCCTCGCCCCACCTCTGGGAGTACGAGGGCTGCTTTATCCCATGAGAACTCTCCTGCCTCTGAGCCCCATATGTGCTCTCCCTCCACACCCTTGGCGGGAGATGCCTGTCAGAGTGGTGAAGAGAGCAGGCTCTGGGCCTAAAAGGTAAGTTTGGATCTGGTCTCCACCACTTACAAACTACACATCAAATTACTTAGTGTCCCTGTGCCTCAGTCTCCTCTCTGTTCAAATGAGTATAATGATGGTGATTCCCCATCAGAGCTGGGAGGACGAACATGGTTAAGACATGGACTCAGTAGCAGGGAGCACGGGACTTGTAACATCATTGCTTGTGTTGCTGCAGGAGGCCTTCTCCAGCCACCTCCACAAAAGCAGGTCTCACCTCACCCCAACCAAGTTATTCTCTACCTTAGCCTCTTGGTTACTTCCTTCAAAGCCCTTACCTCAATTTACAATTCATTTATCTATTTTGTAGATAGTTATCTATTATCATTTATCTATTTTGTTTCCTGTCTGCCTCTACTACGAGAATGGGATGTCTAGGTAGACAGAGACCAAGCCATCCTGTTACCGAACCAAACTCAGGTGTGCTCACCTGAGCACAGTAAAGCCAATCTACCGACACTGGGTGTGGTGAAGGAAAGTGCAGCGTTTATTGCAGGTGCCAAGCAAGGGGTCCAGGGCAGCTCATGCTTAAAAGGCACAAACTTCCTGAAGGCTTCGAGGGAAAGGTTTTAAAAGACAGGATAAGGGAGTGGGGGTGTGGGGTGTGTGATCAGCTTGTGGACCTTCTTCTGATTGGCTTGTGGTGAGGTAACTGGGAGTCAACATCATCCACCTTCTGATTCCACCTGGGGTCTTCGTGCTTGTGGGCAGCATGCAGTTAACTTCTTCCACCTGGTGAGGGTTTCAGTACCTGCAAAACAGCTCAAAGGACATGGCTCAGAATAGTATCTACAGCCCTGGAGGAGGAACTAAAGGTCCTTGACTTTGTTTAATGGCTAAACTATTATTACTTCGTCTTGCTTAACAGTTTTCCTTTCTTTCCACATTTCTCATTTCTCTGATTAAATTTATTCTTTAAGTAAAGTTTTTCTACGGACAAAAGGCTGGCAGAGGACATGGTGGGGTGGCGGGGCTCTGCCCTGGGATGGCCCCACAGGGTCCTGCTTGATTACAATCCTTCCTGAACTTTATACACCCACACTTAGCACACTGCCCGATACATAATCAGCACTGAATAAAATACCCACAATAAGCACAGACAATTGTATGTCATATAAGTCAGCAACTCAGTTACACAAAGGTTCTTAGAGTGGCCAGTCTCAGGGACTTGCAGTTCAGATGCCGTCTTCTCCGTAATGATTTCCCCATGGTTACTCTCTCCTTCCTCTGAGGGTTGCTGAGCTGCCCTGCACTTTGGGCATGGAGCCCTCATGACAGGCCTTGGTGGGCTACATTTCTCTCCTCATTCAGAGAAATGGTGTCCCGGTTATCACTGTATCACCCACAAAGCCTCCCTCAGGGGGCTGTAATAAACATCTGTTGAATGACTGCCAGAAGGCAGGGAGGAAAGAAGGAAAAGAAGAAGGAATTCCTACCCTTAACTCTTTACTCTGCATACAATTATATCCTTCCCATTAGCAAAAAAAATACAAACTGTCAAATGAAAAATTCAAATGAGCATCACAAAGCTTGAGTCTGAGTCCTAAACGATTCACAGAGGAAGAACCCAAGCAAAAGATAAACATTTGGCCCATGAAAATGCTGCCACCAAATGCCTCTTCAATACTCTTCAGCTACAGATTCCTTCAAAATTCTCCAAACCAAAAAAGGTAAAAGCATTGTCTTGGTCGCAGCACTTCTAAGGTATGAAATTTTACATGTTACACTTTCTGGTCTTCTCACATCTCTTTTGTGAGTAGGGAGATGAATGCTAATGCAGCACTTGCATCTGTAGGTTTACAGCATGGCTAAATAAAGGCTGGATAACTAGTAGATTAATTGTGGAGCTCTATCTGCCAATCAGTGAAAATGAAAACTCTGAAACATACAATTCCACATTGTACCACCAGAGAGAGCAAGAACACCAGCTAAGAAATGCAAGTCAGGCCAAAGAGCTTCTCAAGGGGGGATTTCTCCAGGTAGAACATCTTCACACCTGTATCGGAATCACACGATGGTGCTTGTTAAAATATTAATTCACAGGCCCTCTTGAATTAAAATAATAGACTTTTATCAAGAACGTTAGGTGCTTTTCATGCAACTAATATTATAGAGCAACCATACAAAACCCCTAAGGACCAGCTAAATTAGACCATATGTGGGGACAGACTAAGATATGCAGTTATTGCTCATAATATCATAGGCCGGGAAGATTTTTCAATTTATGTAGCATAAAGTTATTGGTTAAATAAACACATATTCCTTTAAAATATATTATTATGATCAACATTAACCACACAATTTGCAATTTTCTGTTCTATATAAGAAACTAGGACCCAAGTTAGTGCTTCTAACAGTGGTATCTCCACATATAGGTATTATTGTATAGTAACATAAATCTCTGACCTGTGCTTTGGTTGTTACTAAAACCACATTTCACATGCTGCCTTTGTCTTTCTCAGGTTAAAAGATGCACAAAGCCACAGAGTTCGTATGATAACTTGAACTATAAGCCAACCTCTAATTTGGGACATGAAAAGGCAAGGGAACTTCTTCATTCCCCAACACGGGTGATGTTCTTCCTCGAGTCCCCAGAGCCAGACTCTGATTTTGCCAGACTTCATGCACATTGAACTCTGGACAAATTACCCTGTCAAACATTTCCGCTTGAAAATGTCTCTCTTGACGTAGGACTTTAACCTAACCTAAAACTCGTCCTGCCTTTCTGCAGTCATATTTGGCATTTCCTTCATTACCAATTCTTCCTTTGCTCCCTTATAACTTGTGTCTTATAGTTCGGCTCTTCTAAAAACCACCAGTCTGTCCCACATCGGTCCACAGAGGAATACCTGATCTTCCCCTCCCATATTCCTTCCACTGGCGACTGGTATAAACATTGTGCTTCCTCCAGAACCCAGGAGTCATCTGGATTTCTCCCTTCTATTCACTTTGACAGCTATTTACTGGGAGCCTAGATGAGGGATTCTTCCCAGTGCTGGAGATACAGTTGTGAATAAGTCAGACAAGGTCCTTGTCATCTTCTCTCCAGTTTATACCCCATGTTTTATAAAACACCAAGGTCTGTCCATTTTACCTTCCAATGACTTTTTCATCTTTTCTCCTTCTTCTTTCTTCCCTTCCTTGCTCCCAGTTTATCTATCACAGGCGGTCGCAGTAGCAATAATCTCCTCTCCAGGCTCCCTGCCCAGTACTGCCCTCTCCCTCTCTATTCTCCACATAGAAGTCTGAATGTATGCTGTCTAATCAACATGCTTCCTCATAACATACCACCTAAGATCCTTTGCATAACATGCACAGACATGTGTCCAGCCCCTGCCCATTTGCACAACCTCTTGTCCTTCATTCCGCCCTACACTCGGTAATATCAGCACACGTGTACATTCTGGGTCATGTCACTGTGTCATGTCACAGTGCCATGTCACTGGGTCATGTCATTGTGTCATTTCACTGCATCCTCCACCTTTGTGCTTTCACATAGGCTGTCCCAATCTTCCTGAGCCACGCACACTTCACTTTCATGCCTCAAAACCACTTCTATCCTTTAAGCCTCAGCTCAGAAAATTATCTTTATGTCTTTAACACTTCCAGGAAATTTAAGAATTCATCTCACTGCAGCTTGCTGGGAACAGTTACCGTATTTTATAACTGTTTGTCTGGATCTCTCTCAACCAGGACTGTGGCTTTTCTTTTTTCTATCAACAGAGGCTGTCAAGTGTAGACACTCATTACAGTTTTGAAAGAATGAATACAAAAATCTCTGCCTCTGTTACACTAAAACTTATAAACAATTTAGGGAAGCACAACATAACGTACTTAAAATTTTGTGAACTTATCGTTAACTTAAAATTTGTTAAAATTTTATTAACAATACTAAACCAGAGGTCAGAAATTATGTCTGGTACACAAAGTATCCATCATGGTGTCTAATACTTGTCTGGAACATAGGCATCATTGAATGTAAAGAAGTACGTAAGTGATAGAAAAGATGGAGCTCAGAAAGTAGACATTTCATCCAACTAGAACAGTCAGGGAGTGCTCCGTTCTGTGTGTTTCCCATCCGTTCCCTTCCATTTCAGCCAATGCTCTACAACTAGTTCTGCAGCAGTCCGGCTTGCCTCCCTAGCTCCACTCTCTCCCAGCCCATCCCCAGCCCACTTATGCCATCTGAGAACCATCGTCCCATCCACACCAACTTCCCTGCTCCCTCCTGCCTGGAGCAGCTGCCCCAGGTGTCTTCCCATCCTCGATACAACCCATCCAGGTAATGGTCCTCTGACAAAGCCAGGTTTCCCATATCCTACCTACACAAAGCCTGTATGGAACAGGTAGCTTCTATACTGTAATTTGGAACCCAATCATATACTGTGTTGTCATTCACAATCACTACTTCAAATCGTATGAAGTTACCATTTTCATAAATCAAAAACATTAGGATAGCAGCAATTGCATAATCCCTCATCAAGATTAATCTTAAATTCCTTTCGGACAAACTAAGTCTTTAATTTCTTTCATACACCCCACTCATATGGCAGGTGCTGTGTGAGAAGGCAATAATCACATGCTTACTGATTCTTTCACTCACTGAAGGATTCTCCATAGACAGAGGCTCTCCTGGTTCATTCATAATACTGTGTGGTCACAGATTGATCTAGATTGTGTCAGAAAAGTTAGGACCTAAATAAAGGGGAGGGGAGGACATGGATTACTGTTCACATCATTGAAATGTAAGTTTAGGTCTCAACATTATCCTGTATTAAAAGGTGTGATGCTGTGACAGACTCTTTCAAGAAAACATACATAACTCCCTGGATAATTGATGTCTGTGTCTGAGTGCATTGTGTGCATATCTTTCTGCCCGTCACCTGCAGGCAGGCCTTCTGTGCTGCGGTAATTTTGAAAGGCTACCTCATATTTCATGCCAAATAATTTCTTGTTTACTTCAAGCCCTTAGTTATTAACTGTAACTGAAATAAGAGCACATAAATATAGCTTGATGTTTTTGTGTGGAAAAAAATTGGGGTGTATGTCATCTACAGAAAAACAAAGATGGAGCATCACACAAAACTGTCAGCTCCGCCTGTTCAGAACTGGGGTCAGACCCCGCAGAAGAAGAGGGCAAGTGGGGGCAGCCACTCCCTCACGTGGCACAGCGCCGGGCCCCATGTCCTGGCCACCTCCAGTCACAACTGGCAGTGTGTGCCAGTGTTCTACAACAGAAAAATGTTCATCATGTGATGAGAAACCATGAAGATTTCTACCTGACAACCTCAAACTATCAAATCTTCATTTTCTTGAAATTAAACATCCTGGACTGTATCTTCAATGTCATCTAAGTTATCAAATAAATTGAGATCTTAAGATTGTTCAAAAAGAAGTTAAGCTAATTCACTTTACTGATGGAGAAATATGTGAAAAATTGACCAGGGCTCAAATAAGGTTACAAATGACAAAAATATGTAGATCCTAGCAAATCCCCCCTCCTTGTTAAACTTACATGGAGGGGAGTGTTCATTTAAGCATAGTTCAGTGGGAGCACCTTGGTCTCACAGAAGAGCATCTAGAGGAGGAACAAACTGAAAATCGATCAACTCCAAGCCCACATTCTCACCGTTTGTTCTGTGCTTCCAGTGAGCACGTGGGGTTCCATCTCAGGGAAATTCAAGTTTACCCACCGACTGGTGTTTCCATCCCTTGTTTTCATGTTGTCATCTCTGACAGCACATCAAGAGAGTTCCAGACTTCCCACTCTTTCTATTCTCAACTCCTTTTGTTCAAGAGATAGAAAACTGCGAGCCAGATATAAGTCCAGGAAATGCATTTTATCATATTTTCATGTGCTCGGAGTGCAGCGGTGCACTTGTAACCAGCGTCACTCTCACCCTATTCTCACGTGATCTGAGTGCAGCGGTGCATTTGTAGTCAGCGTCACTCTTACCCTGTTTTCATGTGCTGGGAGTGCAGTGGTGCATCTGTAGCCGGCATCACTCTGGCCCTTCTGTTCACTAGCACAGCTGCAAGTCAGGGCACCAGCTTGATGTGGCCACAAACAGTAGCCAGTTAACACTGCCCACATCTTAACGATTTAATCCTCTGTGTTGGACACTATATGGTCTCCATTGTAGACGATGACTAATGAAGAAACATCACAGACATGGCTTTGTATGGTTCCAATGCTTTCAAGGCTCTGGAATATACATAGTTTAATGGTCATATCAACAAAATGCAAAGTTAAAGTTTCCCACTATGATTAGAAGCTGTACAGACCTTACGATAGAGATTGTATGCTCCTTAAGAGTTCATTCAAAATCTCCAGTTATCTTAATTTTAGTGTAACAGTCACTAAAGCAGAGTCTGTCTCTGAATACGGGGTAAAAATGGTTCCAGTGTCCAGAATCCTATACCATATGTGTATTGCTCTGGTGAAACTTCCACTCTTTTGGGTCAAACTAGATATATTTTTTGCTTTGCAGCACGTTTAGCTTTGATTCTAGCTCCATAAACTTATTCCGGTATTTTCCTAAAATCACTCACATTTATCTAATTCTTCATTCATACCTAATTTAGCTTTTTTCAAAAACTGAATATACCCATAGTCAACTAAAGAAAGCTTAGTTAAGTTTATCTTGGTCTCAGTGTCAACATCATTCTAGTTCAATGTCAAGAATATTTGATTAAAAGGTAGTTTCCTCCTTTCAGAAATCTAAAAGCCTAACAGGCCCTAGAAAATATTCAAATATACCCACAAAGTGTGTGCACAAAAGGAATTGTTCCTTCAGAAGGGAACTCCCACCAGTAATCAGGAGCCATTCACCAAGTCAGGTTCATTGGATTGGAAATTCACAGCATTATCTCCATGGGTCCTCTCACATCTTTTATTTCACTCAAGACAGGAAAGAAGGGAAAGGAAAAATCCATTTGTCTGTTAGAATTTGTGAATCCATTTGGAAAGATCCAAGATGGAGGAGTAGGAAGACCCTGAGCTCACCTCCTGCCATGGGAAAACCAAAATTACAACTGTTACAGAGCAACTACTGATGAGAATGGCCTGAAGACTAACAGGAAAGATCTCCTACAACTAAAGATATAAAGAAGAAAACACGAGATGGGTTGGAGGGGAAGAAATACAGTACAGTCAAGATCCACACCCCAGTGGGCAACCCATAAATGGAGGAATAATTACAATTGCTGTGATTCTACCCAAGGAGCAAGGGGTCTGAGCCCCACATCAGGCTCCCCAGGGGGTCCTATACCAAAAAGTGGAGCCTCAGAATATTTCACTCTGAAGGCCAGTGAGGCTTAATTTCGGGACAGCCAGAGGGATATGGGAAATATAGACTCCACCGTTAAAAGGCACACACAAAATCTCACACACTCCAGGACCCAGGGCAGAAGCAGTAATTTGAAAGGAGCCTGGGTCGGACACACCTGCTGATCCTGGACAGGCTTCTGGAGGGGCAGGAGGTGACTAACTGGAGCTCACCCTGGGGACACAGACACCAGAGACAGGCTTTTTGGGAGGTGGTTCTACCATATGGACACTGGTGCTAACAAGCCACTTTGGAATCCTCCTTCTAGCTTATTAGTGTCATGACCTTGCCTGGCTCACGAGGCTGTCAGAACCAGTCCTGGGATACCTTAGGCCTAGCAGCTAGTGGGCAAGGCCAGAGCCTCACCCCAGGCTGGCTGTCTTAGGACCCCCAGAGCCCACAGTGCCCAGACATGGCCTTGTCCACCAAAGGGCTCAGGATCTGGCCCTGCACACTGGCACACTGGTGGTAGCCCTGGGGACCCCTGGGGCCCTGTAGCCAGCCATTGGGACTCAGCCTCCACAACTAGCAGGCCAACACCAACTCCAGGACAACCAGCGCCCCTGCATCCAGAGACCCTGGGACTGGCCTCAACCCGTCTGTGGGCTGGCACTAACCTTGGGACTTCCTAGGCTTCAGCCTTGCCCACCAGCAAGCCAACACCAACACCGGGACCGCCCAGGCCCTACAGCCAGAGAACCCCAGTACTTGGTTCCACCCACCAGCAGGACAACACTAGCCCCAGGGGCCACCCCAGGCCCAAACACTGCCTACTAGCAGGCCAACACCAGTTCCAAGACACCTTGGATCCCTCAGACAACCACCTGGGGATCCAGCCCCACTCACCAATGGGTCGACACCAGCTCTGGGATACCCCAAATCCTGAAGCCAGCCATGTGAGGAACTGGTACCATCCATCAGCAGGCTGACACTAGATCCAGGACCTCCAGCCCCACAACCATCCACCCTGAAACTCGGCTCTGCCCATCAGTGGGCCGGTATTAGCCCCAGGAACCCTAGGTGTTCTGAAGTCAGCCACCTCATCACCTGGCCCCACTCACCAGTGGCCAGCAAGTCCACACAAGGCAAGGCCTGGAAACCAACCAGAGCAGAGGCTAGCCAGCCCATCACAACAGAAGGACCCACACAGCCCAAATAGGGGTTCTTCTAAAGCATACAGCTCTGGTGACCACAAGGGAGAGTGCTGCTTGGACACATAGGACTTCCCTACAAAAGGCCACTTCTCCAAGGTTGGGAGGTGGAATCAACCCACCAGATATATAGAAATAAAAACAGCAATGTAGGCAAAATGAGGCAGTAGAGGAATAAGTTTGAAATGAAGGAACAGGATAAAACCCTAGAAGAAGAACTAAGTGAAGTAGAGGTAGGAAATCTACCCAATAAACAGTTCAATGAAATGATCATAAAAATGTTTGAAGAAGTGGGGAGAAGATTGGATGAATAGACTGAGAAGTTAGAAGTTTTTAACAGAGTCAGAAAATACAAAGAAGAACAAACAGAGGTAAAGAATACCATAACTAAAATGAAAAATACACTAAAAGGAATTAACAGTAGATTAGATGATACAGAGGAACGGATCAGTGAGCTGGAAGACAAAGTAGTGGAAATCACTGAAGCTGAACAGAAAAAAGAATAAGCAAAAATGAAGACAGTTTAAGAGACCACCAAGCATAATAATATTCACATTATAGGGGTCCCAGAAGGAGAAGAGAGAGAGAAAAGGGGGCAGAGAACATATTTCAAGACATAATAGTTGAAAACTTCCCTAACTTGGGAAAGTAAACAGACATCTAGGTCCAGGAAACATAGAGAGTTCTAAATAAGATCAATCCTAAGAGGACCACACCAAGACACATTGTAATTAAAAGGACAAAAACTAGAGATAAAGAGAGAATATTAAATTAGCAAGGGAAAAGCAACAAGTTACATACAAGGGAACTCCCATAAGGCTACCAGCAGAAACTCTGCAACCAGAAGGGAGAAACTCTGCAGACCAGAAGAGAGTGGCACAGTATACTTAAAGTGAAGAAAGGGAAGAACCTACAACCGAGAATACACTGTCCAGCAAGGCTTTTATTCAGATTTGATGGAGAAATCAAAAGGTTTACAGATAAGCAAAAGGTAATAGAGGTCAGCACCATCAACCCAGCTTTACAAGAAATGTTAAAGGAAATTTTCTAAGTGAAAAAGAAAAGGCCACAACTGGAAACTTGAAAATTATAAAAGGAAAAAGCTCATGGCTAAAGGCAAATATACAGAGAATGTAGTAAGTCAACCACATACAAAGCTACTAAGAGGGCTAAAAAACAAAGGTAGTAAAATCATCCATATCTGCAATAAGTAGTTAAAGGATACACAAAACAAAAAGAGGTAAAATATGATGCCCAAAACAGTAACCATTAGGGGAGAGGAGTAAAAATGCTGGGTTGTTAAAATGTGAATTTAAGAGACCGGCAACTTAAAATAATCATATACATACACACACACATACACACACACACACAGAGCAAGAGAGAGGGGGATTGCTATATATTAACCTCATGGTAACCACAAATCAAAAACCTATAAGAAATACACACAAAAAAAAAAAAAAGAGAGAAAGGAATCCAAACATAACACTAAAGATAGGCATTAAATCACGAGGGAAGAGAGTAAAAGAAGAAGAAAGGAACAAAAAAGAGCCATGAAATAACCCTAAAACAATTAATAAAATGTCAGTATATACACACCTATCAATAATTACTTTAAATGTTAAGCCAGCCAGAGAAAGACACATATCATATGATATTGTTTATATGTGGAATCTAACAAAAATAATGCAAATGAACTTATTTTTCACAGAGTTAAAACAAATAATTCTAAACTTTGTATGGTAATGAAAAAGAGATCAAATAGTCAAAACACTCTTGAGAAAGAACAGAGTTGGAGGTATCATACTCCCTGAGTGTGTGTATATATATATATATATATATATATATATATGTGTGTGTGTGTGTGTATATATTTATATAAAACATCAAAACATTATGGAATTGGCAGAAAAACAGAGACAGAGATCAATGGAACAGAAGAGAGAGCCCAGAAATGAACCCACACTTATATAGGCAATTAATCTATGACAACAAACACAGGAATATACAATGGTAAAAATAAGTCTCTTCAATAAATGGTATTGGGAAACCTGGACAGCTACATGCAGAAAAGTTAAACTGGATTACTCTCTCACACCATGCCCAAAAATAAATTCAAAATGGAAACACTGTTTTCAGATTACATGATACTATATATAGAAAATCTTAATGATACCACCAAAAAACTACTAGGACTCATCAACGAATTCAGTAAAGTTGCAGGACACAAAATTAATATCCAGAAATCTGTTGCATTTCTATACACTAAAAACAAATTATCAGAAAGAGAAATTAAGGAAACAATCCAATTTACCATCATATCAAAAAGAATAAAATACCTAGGAATAAACCTGCCTAAGGAGGCAAAAAATTTGTACTCAGAAAACTATAAAACACTGATGAAAGAAATTAAAGATAACATAAACAGATGGAGAAACATACCATGTTCTTGGATTGGAAGAATCAATTTTGTGAAAAGGACTATACTACCCAAGGCAATCTACAGATTCAATGCAATCTCTATCAAATTACCAATGTCATTTTTCACAGAACTAGAACAGAACATCTTAAAATTCGTATGGAGACACAAAAGACCCCAAATAGCCAAAGCAATCTTGGGAAAGAAAAATGGAGCTGGAGGAATCAAGCTCCCTGACTTCCTAACTATACTACTGATACAAAGATACAGTCATCATAACAGCATGGTACTGGCACAAAAACAGAAATATAGATCAATGTAACAGGATAGAAAGCCCAGAGATAAACCCACACACCTATGGTCAGTTAATCTATGACAATGGAGGAAAGACAGTCTCTTCAA
This sequence comes from Monodon monoceros, assembly GCF_005190385.1. Classification (NCBI taxonomy): domain Eukaryota; kingdom Metazoa; phylum Chordata; class Mammalia; order Artiodactyla; family Monodontidae; genus Monodon; species Monodon monoceros. The sequence goes on along the minus strand of NW_021703771.1, from coordinate 593,347 downwards.
TAAATGGTGCTGGGAAAACTGGATAGATACATGTAAAAAAATAAAATTAGAATACTCTTTAGCACCACACACAAAAATAAACTCAAAATGGATTAAAGACCTAAATGTAAGATCAGATACTATAAAACACTTAGAGGAAAACATGGGCAGAGCACTCTCTCACATAAATCGTAACAATATCTTTTTCAGTCTATCACCCAGAGTAACAGAAATAAAAACAAAAATTAAAAAATGGGACCTAATTGAACTCAAAAGCTTTTTCACAGCAAAGGAAACCATAAACAAAATGAAAAGACAACCCACAGAATGGGAGAAAATATTTGCAAATAATGCAACCAACAAAGGATTAATCTCCAAAATTTACAAACAGCCCATGAGGCTCAATACCATCAAAACAAAAAACCCAATCAAAAAATTGACAGAAGACCTAAATAGACATTTCTCCAAAGAAGACATACAAAGAAGATGGCCAAGAGGCAAATGAAAAGATGTTCAACATCACTAATTAGTAGAGAACCGCAAATCAAAACTACAATGAGATATCACCTCACACTAGTCCGAATGGCCATCATCAAAAAATCTACAAACAATAAATTCTGGAGAGGGTGTGGAGAAAGGGAACCCTCCTACACTGTTGGTGGGAGTGTAAATTGTTACAGCCACTATGGAGAACAGTATGGAGGTTCCTTAAAAAACAAAAAATAGAGCTATCATATGATCTAGCTATCCCACTCTTGGGCATATATCTGGAGAAAAATTTGGTTTGAAAGTATACATGCACCCCCATGGTCATTGTAGTGCTTTTTACAATAGCCAAGACATGGAAGCAACCTAAATGTCCATTGACAGATGAATGGATTAAGAAGATGTGGTACATATATACAATGGAATATTACTCAGCCATAAGAAAGAATGAAATAATGCCATTTACAGCAACGTGGATGGACCTGGAGATTATCATACTAAGTGAAGTAAGTCAGACAGAGAAAGACAAATATCATATGATATCAGTTATAGTGGAATCTAAAAAAAAAAATGAACTTATCTACAAAACAGAAACAGGCTCACAGACTTAGAGAATGAACTTATGGTTACCAGGGGGAAAGGGTGGTGAGGGGGCATGGAGTGGGAGTTTGGGATTGACATGTACACACTGCTATATTTAAGATATAATAGATAATCAATAAACAAATGAATTACTTTTGAAAATTAATTAATTAAATTAAAATGGGCAGAGGATGTGAATAGACATTTTTCCAAAGGAGACATACAGATGGCCAACAGGCACATCAGTAATTATTGGAGAAATGCAAATCAAAGCTACAATGAGATATCAACTAACACCTGGCAGAAGAACTATTATCAAAAAGACAACAAATAACAAGTGTTTGTGAGGATGTGGAGAACAGGGAGCCCTTGTACACTGTTGGTGAGAATGTAAATTGGTGCAGCCACTATGGAAAACAGTATGGAGATCCTCAATAAATAAAAACTAGAGCTACTATATAATTCAGCAATTCCACTACTGAGTATTTATCCAAAGAAAACAAAAACACTTACCAGAAAAATATGTGCACCCCTATGTTCATTGCAGAATTATTTATAATACACAATATATGGAAGCAACCTCAGTGCTTATCTATAGATGAATGGATAAAGAAGGTGTGTGTGTGTATATACAGACACACATACATACAATGGCATATTACTCAGCCATTAAAACAAAAGAGTGAAATCTTGCCACTTGGGAAAACATGCTTGGACCTAAAGGGTATCATGCTAAGTGAGATAAGTTAGACAGAGAAAGACAAATACTGTATGATTTCACTTAATTGTGGAATCTAAAAAGCAAAACAAAAAAGAAACATAACAAAATGGAAACAGAGTTATAAATACAGGGGACACACAGGTGGTTACCACAGGGGAGGAGGCTCAGGGGAGGAAAGAAATACCAAGGGAGATTAAGAGAAACAAACTTCCAGTTGCAAAATAAATAGTCAAGAGTAGGAAATGTACAGTGTGAGAAATATAGTCAATCACTATGTAATATATTTATTTGGTGACAGATCGCAACTGAACTTATGGTGATCATTTTGAAATGTATACAAACATCGAATCACTATGTTGCATAACAGAATATAATATGGTGTTGTAGGTCAATTATACTTCAAAAACAAAGAAACATTGAAAAAGAGATCAGATTTCTAGTTACCAGAGGTGGGGTGAGAAGGGAGGGGGAATTGGATGAAGGCAGTCAAAAGGTAGAGACTTCCACTTATAAGATAATAAATAGTAGGGATGTAATATACAGCAGGATAAATATAATTAACACTGCTGTATATTATTAGAGTATAATTGTTTTACAATGCTGTGTTAGTTTCTGCTTTATAACAAAGTGAATCGGCTATACATATACATATATCCCCATATCCCCTCCCTCTTGTGTCTCCCTCCCACCCTCCCTATCCCACCCCTCTAGCGGGTCACAAAGCACTGAGCTGATCTCCCTGTGCTATGCAGCTGCTTCCCACTAGCTATCTATTTTACATTTGGTAGTGTATATATGTCCATGCCACTCTTTCACTTCATCCAAGCTTACCCTTACCCCTCCCCCTGTGTCCACAAGTCCATTCTCTAAGTCTGCATCTTTATTCCTGTCCTGCCCCTAAGTTCATCAGAACCATTATTTTTAGATTCCATATATATGTGTTAGCATATGGTATTTGTTTTTCTCTTTCTGACTTACTTCACTCTGTATGACAGACTTTAGGTCCAGTCACCTCACTACAAATAACTCAATGTCGTTTCTCTTTATGGCTGAGTAATATTCCATTGTATACATGTGCCACATCTTCTTTATCCATTCATCTGTTGATGGACACTTCCATATCCTGGCTATGGTAAATAGTGCTGCAATGAACATAGTGGCACATGCCTTTTTTGAATTATGGTTTTCTCAGGGTATATGCCCAGTAGTGGGATTGCTGCGTCATATGGTGGTTCTATTTTTAGCTTTTTAAGGCACCTCCATACTGTTCTCCATAGTGGCTGTACCAATTTACATCCCCACCAACAGTGTAAGAGCGTTCCCTTTTCTACACACCCTCTCCAGCATTCATTGTTTCTAGATGTTTTGATGATGGCCATTCTGACTGGTGTGAGATGATCCCTCATTGCTGTTTTGATTTGTGTTTCTCTAATGATTAGTGATGTTCAGAATCCTTTCATGTGTTTGTTGGCAATCTGTATATCTTCCTTGGAGAAAGATCTATTTAGGCCTTCTGCCCATTTTTGGATTAGTTTTTTTGTTTTATTGACATTGAGCTGCATGAGCGGCTTGTATAATTTGGAGATTAATCCTTTGTCAGTTGCTTCATTTGCAAATATTTTCTCCCATTCTGAGGGTTGTCTTTTCATCTTGTTTATGGTTTCCTTTGCTATGCAAAAGCTTCTAAGTTTCATTAGGTCCCATTTGTTTATTTTTGTTTTGATTTCCATTCCTCTACAGGGTGGGTCAAAAAGGATCTTGCTGTGATTTATGTCATAGAGTGTTCTGCCTATATTTTCCTCTAAGTTTTATAGTATCTGGCATTACATTTAGGGTCTCTAATCCATTTTGAGTTTATTTTTGTGTATTGTGTTAGGGAGTGTTCTAATTTCAATCTTCTACGTGTAGCTGTCCAGTTTTCCCAGCACCACTTATTGAAGAGACTGTCTTTTCTCCATTGTATATTCTTTCCACTTTTATGAAAGATAAGGTGACCATATGTACGTGAGTTTATCTCTGGGATTTCTATCTTGTTCCATTGATCTATATTTCTGTTTTTGTGTCAGTACCATACTGTCTTGTTTACTGTAGCTTTGTAGTATAGACTGAAGTCAAGGAGCCTGATTCCTGCAGCTCCATTTTTCTTTCTCAGGATTGCTTTGGCTATTCGGGGTCTTTCGTGTTTCCATGCAAATTGTGAAAATTTTTGTTCTACTTCTGTGAAAAATGCCACTGGTAGTTTGATAGTGATCACATTGATCTGTGGATTGCTTTGGGTAGTATAGTCATTTTCACAATGTTGATTCTTCCAATCCAAGAACATGGTATATCTCTCCATCTGTTTGTATCATCTTCAATTTCTTTAATCAGTGTCTTATAGTTTTCTGCATACAGGTCTTTTGTCTCCTTAGGTAGGCTTATTCCTAGGTATTTTGTTCTTTTTCTTGCTATGGTAAATGGGATTGTTTCCTTAATTTCTCTTTCAGATTTTTCATGGTTAGTGTAGAGCAATGCAAGAGATTTCTGTGCATTAATTTTGGTCCTGCTACTTTACCAAATTATTGATTAGCTCTAGTAGTTTTCTGGTAGCATCTTTAGGATTCTCTATGTATAGTATCATGTCATCTGCAAACAGTGACAGATTTACTTCTTTTTTTCCAATTTGGATTCCTTTTATTTCTTTTTCTTCTCTGACTACTGTGACTAAAACTTCCAAAACCATGTTGAATAATAGTGGTGAGAGTGGGCAACCTTCTCTTCTTCCTGATATTACAGGAAATGGTTTCAGTTTTTCACCATTGAGAATGATGTTGGCTGTGGGTTTGTCACATTGCCTTTATTATGTTGAGGTAGGTTCCTCTATGCCCACTTTTTGAAGAGTTTTTATCAAAAATGGTGTAGAATATTGTCAAAAACTTTTTCTATATCTATCAAGATTATCATATGGTTTTTATCCATCTATTTTTAATATGGTGTATCACATTGATTGATTTGAGTATAATGAATAATCCTCGCATTCCTGGGACAAACCACATTTGGTAATAATGTGTGATCCAACAGCACTGTTGGGTTCTGTTTGCTAGCGTTCTGTTGAGGATTTTTATATCTGTATTCATCAGTGATATTGGCCTGTAGTTTCTTTTTTTGTGACATCTTTGTCTTGTTTTTGTATCAGGGTTATGGTGGCCTCATAGAATGAGTTTGAAAGTGTTCCTCCCTCCATTACATTCTGGAAGAGTTTGCAAAGGATAGGTGTTAACTTGTCTCTAAATGTTTGATAGAATTCACCTGTGAAGCCATCTAGTCTTGGGCTTTTGTTTGTTGGAAGATTTTTAATCACAGTTTCAATTTCAGTGCTTGGGCTGTTCATATTTTCTATTTCTTCCTTGTTCAGTCTTTGAACATTGTGCTTTTCTAAGAATTGGTCCATTTCTTCCAGGTTGTCCATTTTGTTTGGCATATAGTTGAATGTAGTAATCTCCCATGATCCTTTGTATTTCTGCAGTGTCAGTTGTTGCTTCTCCATTTTCATTTCTAATCTGTTGATTTGAGTCTTCTCCCTTTTTTCTTGATGAGTCTGGCTAATGGTTTACCAATTTTGTTTATGTTCTCAAAGAACCTGCTTTTACTTTTATTGATCTTTGCTATTGTTTCCCTCATTTATTTTTCATTTATTTCTGATCTGATCTTTATGATTTCTTTCCTTCTACTAACTTTGTTGGGGTTTTGTTCTTTCTCTAATTGCTTTAGGTGTAAGGTTAAGTTGTTTATTTGAGATTTTTCTTGTTTCTTGAGGTAGGATGGTATTGCTATAAACTTCCCTCTTAGAACTACTTTTGCTGCATCCCATAGGTTTTGGGTCATCGTGTTTTCATTGTCATTGGTTTCTAGGTATTTTTTGATTTCCTCTTGGATTTCTTCAGCAATCTCTTGGTTATTTAGTAACATATGGTTTAGCCTTCATGTGTTTGTATTTTTTACAGTTTTTTCCTGTAATTGATATCCCTTCTCAGAGTGTTGTGGTTGGAAAAGATACTTGATATGATTTCATCTTTCTTAAGTCTACCAAGGGCTTGATTTGTGATCCAAGATATGATCTATCCTGGAGAGTGTTCCATGAGCACTTGAGAGGAAAGTGTAGTCTGTTGTTTTTGGATGGAATGTCCTATAAATATTAATTAATTCCACCATGTCTAATGTGTCATTTAAAGCTTGTGTTTCCTTATTTTCATTTTCAATGATCCGTCCATTGGTGAAATTGGGGTGTTAAAGTCCCCTACGATGATTGTGTTACTGTTGATTTCCCCTTTTATTGCTGTTAGCATTTGCCTTATATATTGAGGTGGTCCTCTGTTGGGTGCATAAATATTTACAGTTGTTATATCTTCTTCTTGGATTGATCCCTTGATCATTATGTAGTGTCCTTCTTTGTCTCTTGTAATAGTCCTTATTTTATAACCTATTTTGTCAGATACGAGAAGTGTTACTCCAACTTTCTTTTGATTTCAATTTGCATGGAATATCTTTTTCCATCCCCCCACTTTGAGTCTCTATGTGTCCCTAGGTCTGAAGTGTGTCTCTTGTAGAGAGCATATATGTGGGTCTTGTTTTTGTATCCATTCAACCAGTCTATATCTTTTGGTGGAGCATTTAATCCATTTACATTTAAGGTAATTATCGATATGTATGTTCCTATTACCATTTTCTTAATTGCTTTGGATTTGTTTTTGTAGGTCTTTTCCTTCTCTTGTGTTTCCCACCTAGAGAAGTTCCTTTAGCATTTGTTGTAGTGCTGGTTTGGTGGTGCTGAATTCTCTTAGCTTTTTCTTGTCTGTAAAGGTTTTAATTTCTCCTTCGAACGTGAATGAGGTCTTTGCTGGGTAGAGTAATCTTGGTGTAGGTTTTTCCCTTTCATCACTTTAAGTATATCCTGCCACTCCCTTCTACCACAGAGTTTCTACTGAAAGATCAGATGTTAACCTTATAGGGATTTCCTTGTATGTTATTTGTTGCTTTTCCCTTGCTGCTTTTAATATTTTTTCTTTGTATTTAATTTTTGATAGTTTGATTAATATGTGTCTTGGCATGTTTCTCCTTGGCTTTATCCTGTATGGGACTCTCTGTGCTTCCTGGACTTGACTGACTATTTTGTTTCCCTTGTTACGGAAGTTTTTGACTATAATCTCTTCAAATATTTTCTCAGACCCTTTCTTTTTCTCTTCTTTTTCTGAGATCCCTATAATTTGAATGTTGCTGCATTTAGTGTTGGATATGAGAATTGTCCTCAATTCTTTTCATTCTTTTTCTTTATTCTGCTCTCTGGTAGTTATTTCCACTCTTCTATCTTCCAGGTCATTTATCCACTCTTCTGCCTCAGTTAATCTGCTACTGATTTCTCCTCGAGTATATTTAATTTCATTTATTGTGTTGTTCATCATTGTTTGTTTACTCTTTAGTTCTTCTAGGCCCTTGTTAAACATTTCTTCTATTTTCTCCATTCTGTTTCCAAGATCATCTTTACTATCATTACTCTGAATTCCTTTCAGGTAGACTCCCTATTTCCTCTTCATTTGTTTGGTCTGGTGGGTTTTTACCTTGCTCCTTCTTCTGCTGCATATTTCTCTGTCTTCTCATTTTGGTTAACTTACTGTGTTTGGTGTCTCCTTTTCTCAGGCTGCACGCTTGTAATTCCTGTTATTTTTGGTGTCTGCTCCCAGTGGGTGAGGTTGGTTCAATGTTTGTGTAGGCTTCCTGTTGGGGAGGACTGGTGCCTGTGTTCTGGTGGGTGGGGCTGGATCTTGTCCTTCTGCTGTGCAGGGCCACATCCAGTGTTGCTTTTGGGGTGTCTGTGAACTTAGTATGACTTTAGGCAGCCTCTCTGCTAATGGGTGGGGTTGTGTTCCTGTCTTACTAGTTGTTTGCCATGGGGCATCCCACAATGGCCTTGCTGGCCGTTGGGTGGAGCTGGGTCTTAGTGTTGAGATAGAGATCTCTGAGAGAGCGCTCAACAATTAATATTATGTGGGGCCAGGCGGTCTCTGGTTGTCCAGTGTCCTGGACTTGGTTCTCCCACCTTGGAGGCTCAGGCCCGACATCCAGCCAGAGCACCAAGACCCTGCCAGCCACACAGCTCAGAAGAAAAGGAAGAAAACAAAATGCACAGATAGAACCCCAAACAGATGGTAAAAGCAAAACTAAACAGACAAAATCACACAAAGAAACATAGACACACACACAGTCATAAAAGGAAAAAACAACAAAACAAAACAAAACTGAAAAAAAAGAAAAGAGAAAGAACAGACAGAACCCTAGGACAAATGGTAAAAGCCAACCTAAACAGACAAAATCACACAAATAAACATACACACAAACACTCACAAAAAGAGAAAAATGAAAAAAATAAATAAATGGAAGAGAGCAGCCAAACCAATAAACAAATCCACCAATGAAAACAAGCACTGAAAACTAAATTAAGATAAACATAAGACAAGAAACAAATCAGATGCAGAAAGCAAACCCCAAGTCTGCGGTTGCTCCCAAAGTCCACTGCCTCAATTTTGGGAACATTCATTGTCTATTCAGGTATTCCACAGATGCAGGGAACGTCAAGTTGATTGCAGGCATTTAATCCGCTGCTTCTGAGGCTGCACAGAGAAATTTTCCTTTCTCTTCTTTGTTCACACAGCTCTTGAGGTTCAGCATTTTTTGGCCCCACCTTTGCATGTAGGTCGCCCTCAGGCATCTGTTCCCCACACCAGGCAGGAGGGGGTTAAAGCAGCAGTTGATTAGGACTCCCTTGCTCACTGAGGTTGGGGGGGAGGGAGGGGTTTGCTAGTCATAATTGGAATGTGGGGCGAGCCTATGGTGGCAGAGGCTGGCGTGACGTTGCAACAGCCTAAGGCACACAGTGTGTTCTCCTGGGGAAGTTGTCCTTGGATCATGGGACCCTGGCGGTGATGGGCTGTACAGGCTCCTGGGAGGGGAGGTGTGGATAGTGACCTGTGCTTGCACACAGGTTTCTTGGTGGCTGCAGCAGCAGCCTTAATGTCTCATGTCCATCTCTGGTGTCCATGCTGATAGCCTCAGCTCACACTCATCTCTGGAGCTCGTTTAGGTGATGCTCTGAATTCCCTCTCCTCGTATATCCCTAAACAGTGGTCTGTTGCCTCTCTGGCAGGTCCAGTCTTTTTCCCAGACTCCCTCCTGACTAGCTGTGGTGCCCTAGTCCCCTTCAGGCTGTCTTCACAGAGCCAACCCCAGTCCATTCCCTGGGATCTGATCTCTGAATTCTGAGCCTCAGCTCCCAGCCCCCACCTGCCCTGGAGGTTGAGCAGACAAGCCTCTCAGGCTGGTGAGTGCTGGTCGGCACTGATCCTCTGTGCGGGAATCTCCCCACTTTGCCCTCTGCACCCCTGTTGCTGTGCTTTCCTCTGTGGCTCCGAAGCTTCCCCCTGCCTACCTCCCCATCTCTGCCAGTGAAGGGGCTTCCTAGCATGTGGAAACTTTTCCTCCTTCACAGCTCCCTCCCAGAGGTGCAGGTCCCATCTCTACTCTTTTGTCTCTGTTTTTTCTTTTTTCTTTTGCCCTACACAGGCACATGGGGATTTTCTTGCCTTTTTGGAAGTCTGATGTCTTCTGCTAACGTTCAGTAGGTGTTCTGAAGGAGCCGTTCCACATGTAGACGTATTCTTGATGTATTTGTGGGGAGGAAGGTGATCTCCACATCGTACTACCCCGCCATCTTGAAGATCTCTCTCCTACACATAAAAGTAGTTAAGAGAGTGAATCCTAAGAGTTCTCATCACAAGGATAATTTTTTTTCTATTTCTTTAATGTTATATCTACATGACATGATGAATATTCACAAATTTAGTGTAATCATTTCATGATGTATGTAAGTCAAATCAGTATGCTGTACACCTTAAACTTACACAGTGCTGTATGCCAATTAGATCTCAATAAAACTGGAAGAAAAACATTTTATGTTATTGCTAGAAACAATCCTATGAAGCATTAGTATTACCATTCCCATTTTTCAAAAGAGAGGTATGAGGAAGTGAGCAGCTAGAAGTTAAATTAGCAAAGAGGCCAAGATTAAACACTCCTCTCCTTGTGGTACCTGGGACTCAGCTTACCTCTTTTGGTTCCAACCCCATCATTTTTATCAAGGTAAATTACATTTAATACATTATAATAGTTTACCATATTGGAAGAATAGTTTGAAGAAATTATAACAAGTCATGTCCACTCTTTCTCTACTAATAAATCAAAATTTCATCCCAAATAAAACACTTCAGAAAGATTTCTTTTTTTCCTATTGGACTTAAAAGATTATTTTATCAGCTGAGTGAGGATGATCATGTTTCTGTGTTGTTAAAAGTCACAATATTTACCTTTAGATTACCTGGTGAGGGCTGAAATACACGAGGCTTCCACAGCACTCTCTATATGAATCTTTTCTCCCAAATGCTCCCTCAGAACGATCCGAGGAACAGCCCTCCAAATAGTCCTGAATCCCACACAGGGCACCTGAGAGTGGCTTCTGCCTCTTCCTGGGCCATGGGATCTGTTTCTGGGGTGTCCTTTCAAGCAGACCACATGAAAGCACATGCCTGTCATGTTCATGGTTTATAGCATCCCATGATTGACCTGCATCAGTGGGAGGAACGGCAGGACATGTGCCCCCAGGAATTCTCTCCCATGCACAGGTCTGAGTTAGTGCTTTTATCCATGTTTTATTCTTCCTTTTGAGGACTTAATGAATCAATGGCTCCAGCTACTAGCTACTCTTCACCAGGCCTTCTTTCCAGGTGAAGCTAATTAGACCATCTCTAATTACTGTTACTTAGTTTGCATGTTTCTTCTGGTAAGAACTCCACTAGAATTACCCTAAGGCAGAAAGGATTGTTGCACTGTTCTGCCTATTTTCTCTCTCTGTTTTGTATCTCTCTTTTTCCTTCAGGTCAAACTGACCTGCACCATTTTTCCTGGGCTTACTATTGGAAACCTTTTATACCCTTCCTCCCTCCTATATAATAGATTTCCCCTTCCTGTCCATGCCTGTGGATTAAATCAGTGTTGGTGAGAATGTAAATTGATACAGCCACTATGGAGAACAGTATGGAGGTTCCTTAAAAAACTAAAAATAGAACTACCATACGACCCAGCAATCCCACTACTGGGCATATACCCTGAGAAAACCATAATTCAAAAAAGGCATTTGCCACTATGTTCATTGCAGCGCTATTTACCATAGCCAGGATATGGAAGTGTCCATCAACAGATGAATGGATAAAGAAGATGTGGCACATATATACAATGGAATATTACTCAGCCATAAAGAGAAACGAAATTGAGTTATTTGTAGTGAGGTGGATGGACCTAGAGTCTGTCATACAGAGTGAAGTAAGTCAGAAAGAGAAAAACAAATACCATATGCTAACACATATGTATGGAATCTAAAAAAAAAAAAAAAGGTCATGAAGAACCTAGGGGCAAGACGGGAATAAAGACGTAGACCTACTAGAGAATGGACTTGAGGATATGGGGAGGGGGAAGGGTAAGCTGTGACAAAGTGAGAGAGTGGCATGGACATATATATACTACCAAACGTAAAATAGATAGCTAGTGGGAAGCTGCCACATAGCACAGGGAGATCACTCGGTGCTTTGGATCCACCTAGAGGGGTGGGATAGGGAGGGTGGGAGGAAGGGAGATGCAACAGGGAAGAGATATGGGGATATATGTATATGTATAACTGATTCACTTTGTTATAAAGCAGAAGCTAACACACCATTGTAAAGCAATTATACTCCAATAAAGATGTTAAAAAAAAAAAAAAAAAAGAAGGTCCAGCCAGGTTGGAGAACCACTGATATAAATAGTAGAAGAAACAAACCACAAACAAACAAATCCAATAAACTCTTCTAAATAATTTAGGGAACAAAATGCCATAAACTTAATTATAACCACATGCCTATGACACAAGCGTTTTATTTTCCTTCCCAAGATTTTATACAATATATTTAGAATCTATGACCTTCACCACCATCATCCCTAGTGCACCACACACTTCTAAGGACCATATGAGAAGGTTCGAGTGACCTGGCAACTCTTTGTCTCAACCTCTTTGGTCTTTTCTTCCAAAATGTCATGGCAGCATCCTTCACTTTGTTTCCATTCTCCATCATCGTTGCCCTCGCCACTATCCCTCTCCTCACCTAGATGAAGCTCTTGCTTCCATTCCACTGACCTCTGCCTATGATGAGGCCAGATGCTATTCTGGCCTCAGCATCTCATCTTCACCCATGAAATTTCCTCTAACCAGTATCATGAGTTGTTATAATGTTAATTACAACTCACCATAACACAACCCCTTCAAAGCTCTCTGCTTAACAGGATTTGTGGAACTGAGTTACATCTCTTCTTCCTAGCCAGAAAGAGACCAAATTTGTGTTGGTTTTTTTCTGTACATTCTAAAAGTATTTTTATTCACTTCCTAGGTCTTGTTACTCTTAACTGCTCTTCATCTAAAGTTAACTCCCATCGTTCCTTCCTCCCTCTTTTACCACTTGCAGCATAATTACTCTAATTCCTTCCCTCTCATCACCAGCTCCTAAGTACATCCCAGTTTTGGGGGAATTCTGTTCTCATGAGACGTCACAAACACTGCATATGAACGGGGTGGCAAGAAACAACAAACATGCATGTTGTGTGTGTATTGCCTGTGTTCCAGCTTATGCTCTGTTGTCTCATGGACATTTTCACAACACAGTTCAAAGAATTTCAAGACATGACAGTGGAGCATTAAATCAAGTCCTTCTGAACACCAAGCCCTGTGTGACAGCACAGGTCACATGCCCTGACCCTCCTAAATTTATTAACATCCATCAGGCTTCATAAACAGATGGGAAGCCTATTAAAAAAAGAAATATTTCCAGAACCTAGCTTCAAAGATTCTCATACAAGTCGTATAAGGTAGCTTCTAGAATCTGTATTTTTGATAAGCTCCCTGAGCGATCATGATGGACTTCCTAGTTTGCAAAACACCACCTCAGAGCAATTTGAAGTCCCTAAAATACTGTTCACCTTCCCAGCACCAGCCCTGGTAGTCAGCTGCTTTTCTTTCCTTATCTACTCTGTCGTCACCACCAGGGTGCTGAGGGGAGGTCCAGATTAGGAGTGGCAGAGGCAACCCTAATAGACCCATGGCTTGCAGATACAATGCTGTCATCTGCTTCATGGTCTGATTTGCTCCCTGGCTCTCCTTATCCCTGCCTCCTAGTGCATCTCCACGTCTGCACCCTGGGATGTGTCTGTGGGCAGAAGCATCTATAAACTAGAGTCAGCCTCCTTTCCCAGACCCTCCTTTCCAGGCTCCGGCCATTCCCCACCCCCCAGCTCTGTAAACCAGACTCTTCAGAACCGCCCCCAACTCCTCCCTCTTTCTCAACTCTTCACTCCAAATGGACCCATCCTTTCAAAGTTTCTTTCCAAATCACACACAAATTCCTCCCCTTTTGTCTGTCCCCTCTGCCACTGCCTTGATCTATTTAGACGTTAATCTTGCCTCTCCCGAGTCACTTAGATGACCTTCCAATGAGGTTCACTACCTGCCTCTGAGTTCTATCTGCACCTCTGCTATGAGAGTCCCCTAAAGGCCATATCTAATGTAATTCTCATTCAAAATCCTTTCATGTCTCCTGTAAAAAAAAGTCTCCAGTAAAATATTTAAACCATTCACTGCAGTATAAGAGGCCCTTAAGTACATGTCTCTTTCCCACACATACACTTAACGCCATCCCCACCCAGCTCCCAGAAGCTCCCTAAGGATACCATGTCCTTGCCCCTCCTGGGGTTTTGCAAAGTTATTTCCTCAGCCTCAAACATCCGTCTTCTGCATCCCCCCTTTTCTCACCCACCTAGCAAATTCTTTTGGGTCGTTTTATGGGTTAGCTCAGAAACCAATTCAAAATCACCTCCTTGTAACTGCCCTAACCTTCTCCCCATACTGTTACAATGACTGTCCCTGACGCCCTGCTGCTTCTCCTCCACTTCCCATGGCACCTGAGCCAACCCTGTGAGGACTTTGAGGGTAAAGTTGTTTCTGGCATGAAATGGGCTGCCAGGGACTCAGAACAGAGGAATGGCAACAGGTCGGGAAGGAAAGAAGGGTGAGGCTCAGGTAGATCTGCTTTTCCACCACCAGCTCAGTCCACAGGACACCGTCTCCATCCCAACATCCTGAACAATTTGCAAAGACGATTCAGATGCCGCTAAAATCTCTCAAAGAGCCCCATTCGCAGCCACAGGAGGACCCTGCTGTCCCCTTCTCTCCCCCACCCCTTTTCCCGCCTGCACTCCAAAACCTTCCTGAGACATTGCCTCCAGCCTCTAGGGGTGCTTTCTCTCCTTTCTAACTGCCTTCCTGAATGTATGCTTTCCCCTGGAAGTTCTCCCCATTTTTAAATTCTCAGCCCAGCTAACCTGCCACAGCACTGCAGGTGGGAAGAAATCACCAGAGAGAGAGAGAGAGAGATTTGCTGGAAGTTCCCGACATGCTTAACAACGGCTCTCACATAAGGCGCTTCCAAAATAACCCAGCTCAGGGTTCACAGCAGACCCATGAAAAAGGCAGAGGCAGAGTTCAAGCATCTCTAAGTAATACTTCAGTCTTCTGCTTTCAAGTGCTTTAGGAAACCCACCTCCTTACATTATCTGGAAACGGGAGCCCTGCAGATTTTTTCCTCTCCTTTACCTTTATCAGCCTAACAACCAAGAGAAGCCGAGGAAGCAGACAAGGTATCAACCCTTAGAAATGCAGAGGGGTGCTGTACACACCCAAATTTGCCCACATCCAAGGACTCACTTCTGCTTTTTGCCCTGTGATTAAACTTCTTACTTCTATGGGGTCCTTATTCTTCCTCCAAGCAGAAGTCCTTGCCTCAATTCTATGACCAGCGAGCTTCAGTTTTAAGGTCCACAAACACACCTTTGAGAAACAGGGTGATGTATTTTCTCTATGCTGTCCATAGACCTCTCGCCCCCATCGAGCTCTAGAACCTCTGCCTTAACCTATGTGTGTACTGCCCATCAGCAAGTACCCACACCACTGACCATCCCAGACATTCCTAAAGCCACCAAACCTACTTCCAGGATCTTCCCTTAGTGCCCGACGCCAGGACTCTCCCAACCACCTGCCCTTCCCCATGGGTCCCTATGAGCTGCACCCTGAGTGTTCGGGGTTCTGCAACTCGGTGTGATGCATGAATGGCCCTGGACTAGGGCAGGGAGAGGGCAAATAGGGAATGAAGAAAGAGCCAGCCTTGAACTAGTCATGGGGGTGTGGTTGAGAGCTTTTGCAACAGAACAATTGGAACACACTCTGCAACTATAGAAAGAAATCTTCTTTATACTCGCCTCAAACCACAGAGAGAAATTCAAAGCTGATGCTACGTTATCTCAATCATTTGAATCTCATTCAGTACCAAAGCAGTTTTTTACTCCACTGTGAAGTTCTAATTATGCTGAAGTACATACTTAATTTCATTTAGACAAGAAGGACGTTTTAATTCCCACGTTTTAGTTATTGAGCATTCCTCCGGGTTGACCAGAACCCTCATGCTGAGACAGAGTCTGTGGCTTTGGATAATAATACGCAGTTCCACACACACCTGAGTGCAGATGAGAAGTTACGTGTGGGTTATAACTCACTGTTCGGGTCTGTGACTCAGAGCCAGAGGGTGAAGAAACTGCCTAGCCTCCTGGGTTTCCTCTCAGTGGGCCTTCCCTCTGCCTTTTCTCCTTCCAGGGCTGAGTGGTGATGACTTCCTGGCCGTGGGTCTGCGTAGCGGCCGCGTGGTTTACAGTTACAACCTGGGATCTGGCACAGCAAGTGTCAGCAGCGATCCCCTCGATCTGAGTCATGGGATCCACATGGTCCTTCTGGGGAGGTCCTTCCGAGCAGGCTGGCTGAAGGTAAAGGGTCATCCCTCCATCTGTCCCACAATCTTACTGCATGCTGCTGTATTATCAGATCTGTGCTGAGGGACAGAGGTGAAAGAGCCGGGCAGCCTGCCCCCATGAATTTCACAGACTAGCACACAAAACAGAAGACTAGGGGGTGTTGCAGTTAAGTGGTGTGGGGATAAATTAGAGGATGACTAACATAAACAAGGTGAGAGAGAAGACTCAGGGAATGCTTCTCAAAAGAGGTGACACTGGCGTAAATAGCAGTTCAGAAAAAGAAGCATGGCGAGCGTGGGCTTAAGGAACACCAGTAGTTCTTGGTGGTTTTCAGGCGAGGGAAGTGAAAGGTGTGGCTGGAGAAAGACAAGGTCTGTATCATCAAAGGACTTACCTAAATAGTTTAGATTTGCATCTGGAGAGCTGTGGAGAGCTACCAAGAAATTTAAGAAGGGGGCTGGGTGCCGTGGTCAGTTTCCATTTGCTGATAAATGACTGGTGGTCATTTGAGAACGGATATGAGAGGGAGGTAAGGCCAGATGGAGGAGGCCCAACGGGCTGCCATCTCCTAATCTTTGAAGAACTGTGATGTTGATTGAGATGCAGAACCATGACTGCTAGCTATATCATAGTACAGACACCAGCGAAGAAGCAGAGAATTAAGTGGTAAAGTGTTTATGAGTTCTTCAAAATTCAGGTGTGCGTAAGTTTTCATGCCAAGTTAATGGGAAATAACGAAAGAGTATCTTAACAGTTCACCCTGGGGAATCAATTTCTTTTTTAATAAGCTTTGAATTTTTTTCCTTTTGAAGGTAGATGATCAGCAAAATAAGTCCATCATCTCTCCAGGAAAACTGGTTGGTCTCAATGTCTTCAGTCAGTTTTATGTAGGTGGCTACAGTGAATACACTCCAGATCTCCTGCCGAATGGAGCCGATTTTAAAAATGGCTTTCAAGGTAAGACATGGACGGATTTTACACTATACCTACTTGTCTCAAAATTTGAGAAAAGAAAAAAATTTTTAAAGAGTATATTTCTAGTTCTAAAACCAGCAGTGAGGATTGCTTTCTAATCAGACTTGATCAGTTAGATTTTAATGGAAAACATTCATTCACTGTTTATTAATCACTTAACTGCCTATGTACTAGGTGTTAGGGTGTTTCAGTGAACAAAACTAGGATTCCTGCACTCATGAATTTACATTCCAGTTGGATAAGGGCGGGAACAGACAATAAACACTAAATATAGTAAATAAATAAGTTATATAGTAGTATAAGGTAATAAATTATGTGGGGGGAAAAGGACAAGTAGAGCATGATATGGGGGGTCAGGATTGTGGGTCATTTTTGCCATACATGGGCCTCTCACTGTTGTGGCCTCTCCCGTTGTGGAGGACAGGCTCTGGACGCGCATGCCCAGCGGCCATGGCTCACGGGTCCAGCCGCTCCGCGGCATGTGGGATCCTCCCGGACCGGGGCACGAACCCGTGTCCCCTGCATCGGCAGGTGGACTCTCAACCACTGCGCCACCAGGGAAGCCCTGTGTGTCATTTTTATATAGGGTGCTTTTTAATATAGAGTAAGTAGGGTAGACCTCATGGAGTCACAGTAAAAATTGAAACTCCATCTAACTTTGGAATGTACTTGATATAAAAGATGATGGACAGATGGCTGCCACCTATCCACACCACGAAGATATGGCCCACGGAGGTCACCAGAGGCCAAGGGGATTAAGAGAAAACACCACACTTGGACAAGCAATCGTATTGCCATAGCCTGTCTCCTGTGTTCAAAAAGGAACATAGACTCAGACCTTCCCTATAAAGCTGATTCATAGTGGAGTTATCACATAAAGGCATGTTTTGAATTGTTATAATAATACATTTGGTGAAAATAAGCTTTTTGGTGGCTCCTAGTCCCAGAATATTTGGCCAGGGGGCTGCTCGTTGTAGTGTCCTAAGCCACTCACCCATGACCAGCCTACTCTCCATCAGGAGCCCAGGTTTAGGGACCAAGATGTGATGCATTTGGGGCACTTGAGTTCTCTGCCTGCCTGGCAACCCCATTCTCCCCACCCCCACTGACTTCTGCCTAAACACAGATGCAGGAGGCCATGTACTTGAAACATGAAAACAACACAGCTAATCCAACATAAGACAAGGTCAGTTTCCAGTAAAACTAGTTCATTCTGCCAAGGCTCTCAAAGAAACTTTTTCTTTGAATATATAATCTGTGCTGATTCTCAGAAGAGTGTCTTAAAGAATAGTTTAAAGCATATTAAGGCTCTATGCTCAATGCTCAACAGTTCTTTCACTGCAGGAGATCATCTGAAGGGCAAAACAAATCAATGAGTTTTTAAAACATTATATTCAAAGAAAAGAATGGGTAAATTTATAAATGTGAAAGAAAGCACATCTTCCACTCAATGAAACAGAGACCTTGTTGGGGGTCATCAAAAACTGTTGTCATTTGTTCCCACACACACTTCTTCTGTAAATATTCTGGATATAATCAAGCATACGAGTGTGGATTCTGGAACCCAACTGTCTGGATATGTGTCCCCTCTGCCACCTACAAGCTCCATGACCCTGGTGAGTCAACCAACCTCCTCGTGACTCACTGTGCCTCAGCTGTAAAATGGGACAATCACAGCACTTCTCTAGTTCCAAGAGTGAGCTAACGGAGAGAGAGCACAGAGCTTAGAGCTCTCAGTATGTTAGCAACGATGATGGTGCCAGCGGTAGGAGGAGACCCAGCTCCAGTCAAACCTTTGCTCCTCTTTCTCTGCCTCACAGACGTGGCTCTGGCTCTAGTCACGCTGCCTTCAGATCCAGGCTCTGCCAGGTAGTAGCTGTGTGACTTTTAGCCTGTTATTTATACTCTCTGAGCCTCCATTTTCTCCTCTGTAAAAAAAAAAAAACAAAAACCTACCCCATAGGGTGCTTGTAAGTTAATCAATTAAGTAAAATAATTATGTTAAGTGCTTATACCAGAAACCAGTACATGATAAACACAATAAATGTTAGCTATTAGTGGTATTCCATCCTACTGTCAGAGGACTTGAAGCTTTCAAAGTTATCGAAGTCTAACATTTCCTGGTTTCCTGTTGTCTTGTTTTTTTCCCCTTCAATTAGGAACTTTCCTTCACATCTTGTTAACAAGAACAAAGACTGGCTTTCGTCAATACCTGTCATTTTCTCCTTAAGTCTGTTAATGAGCCTACACTCAGCACATACACAGCTGGCCCTTCTTCTGACAGAAATAACTACATTGACAGGTCTGGAAGCATGCCAAGCTTCTTAGGATGAAAATCTTGGGCGGGTGTTCTTGGAATTGCCACTTAATCCACAGTCTTATGGAAACTCCAGGACCTTAGTTTAGCCCTTAATTTTATCATTTGTCTCTTGAACCCTTCCTCAATGTCTGCACCTCCTCCATCATAAACTAGCCTTTATTATGTACTGCAAATTATAGACAAGTAGTTCCACCCTATCATCATGACCAGATCACAACTGTACTATAAACCTGATTCCCCAGAGCTGATCTCACTGGCTTTAAAGAGTGATACAAGGTGACTTTAAAATATAGATTTCTGGACCCTGCTTAAGTGAAATCTCTATGATGAGGGTCTAAAAATTTGCATTTCAATGAGCCTCCCCAGATTTGGAAGCCACTATATTAATCAATCATAACAAAGCAAATACAAAGTTTTATGGAAGAATTTAATAATTAGGTTAAGATTATCACATTTGTCTTTAGAATGATGATTAAATCACACACAGTAAAAGAATATCTGACCTAGGCTTTCACATTTCTTTAAACACTCCAGATACATAAATCTAATCCAGAAGTTCTCAGTCTAAAATACAAATTCTTTCTGTTGATCAAGCCCTTTTGCTTTTGTTCTGGAAATGTTTTTAATGAGCCATTATTCTCCCTATAGCCTTTCATGTTCATGAGGAGGTTATTTAACCCTTCTCCAGATTAAAAAAATCTACATATGCCAGGCACAGAGGGTCTTACTGTTTTCCTGTCCTAATAAGAGGGATTCTTCCCTCTTCTCTAAAGGCATAGGGTTCTCAGGCTGAGGTTCATGGATAAGATTCAGTGTGTCTCAGTCTCCTGAAATCACACACACAATTGTGTGTGCATTTTTCTGGAGAGGAGAACCATAGCTTTCATCAGTGTTCTAAGATCTGTTACTTTCACCGTCAGACCTATTTAATTCTGATGTAGAATTAAAAATTACTTTTGACTAGTATGAACATGGGGAAATCTATTATCCTATCTATTGATTATTCTAGTGTCACAGCAGCTAGTGTTCATTGATACAGGGATTATTAAACATTACTCAACTGAGTAGTGTGGACATAAAATAGATTCAGATTTACTGACAATGCTGTAAAGATGTTATTCCAGCCCGAAAATGCCCCATACCATTAGTATATGCAGTTTCTGGCTATTTCAACTTTTCTTTTTCTGTCTCTGTCTGTCTGTCCCTCTCTCTCTCTTTTTTAATTCCATGAGATTTTTCAAACTAGAGCCCATAAGAGAAGAGTAATGAGTTCACTGCAATAATTTACAAATTCTCTTACTGTCAGAAAAAAAGCTATCACTTCTTTTGAACTTCACCAGTCTTTCCAATATCATAGCTCCAAAAGTCTTTTTCATACCCACTTTATCACATGCAAGATATAGGCATGGGATACCTGGTGCATGGTACTATACTAAGCAGATTACGTTTAATCTGCTGTATAAATAGGAATGAAATTATACAATATATATTCTACAAATGGCTTCCACTGTAATTGCCTTTACTCTGTATCTTATGTTGACTGACATGAAGCATCTCTCTATGAAATAAACACATATAACTCTTAGTGTTAGCCAAATGTTTCTCTAAATATAGCAATGCTACATTTTTAGCCAAAACATATTTTAGCAGTTCCTCATAACAAAAGTGTTTTATTTATTCATATAAAAGAGAAATTGTTTTAAATGAACACTTCAGACATTAATACATATTACAGTCATTTAAACAAAGCTTTTTTCAGAGTGGGATTATAAAAACTACAAAAACTTAATATTAGCATCCCACAATCTTTGCTGAAAGGAAATGTTTTTTAATAAAGGAAATAGTGAATTTGTGAGAGTGTGGAAGGGAATACAAGACCTACATATTGCCAGCATTATACCACGAGTTCATGTATATTTTCTTACTCCTCTTAACTCATGGAGTAGTTATATTTGTTCTCATTTTAAAGGTGGAAAAATTGACAGCTAGATTTGGGTCATCTAGCCATTATGTGACAGAGATTGTAATTGAACCCAGAGCCACCTGACTCCATCCTGTACCTACATTTTTGCTCTGAGTGCATTTCACTCTGCAAAAAGCAAATTTTACATTCCACATATAAGTAAGATCATACATTATATGTGTGGAAAAGAACTTTCTAAGGATACGTACAAAGGTAAATCTCTGAGAGAAAAAAAGAGAAATGTGACAACATAAGTATTATAAACTTCTCCACATAAAAATAAAAAAGAAAACACCATAAGCAAAATTAAATAGCAAATATTAAACTGGAGTAAGTATTTACAATATGTGACAAACAGCTAATGTGCTCATTATATAAAAAGGTCTTTCAAATAAGTGTTTAACGGGGTATAGACAAAAGGTAGATAGAGAAAAACAGTAAATAATAAGCAACTTAAAGGGAAAATTATAAATGACAAATCATTGAAAGGCTTTCAACCCTAATTAAAAATAGCAAAAGGAGGGGACTTTCAAGATGGCATAGGAGTAAGATATGGAGATCACCTTCCTCCCCACAAATACATCAGAAAAAATATCTACATGTGAAACAACTCTTACAGAAGACCTACTGAATGCTGGCAGAAGACCTCAGACTTTCCAAAAGCCAAGAAACTCCCCATGTACCTGGGTATGGCAAAAGAAAAAACAGAGACAAAAGAATAGGGATGGGACCTGCACTGCTGGGAGAGAGCTTTGAAGGAGGAAAAGTTTCCATACACTAGGAAGCCCCTTCATTGGTGGAAACGGGGGACGTGGGGAGAAAGCTTCAGAGCCACAGAGGAGCCCACAGCAACAGGGGTGCAGAGGGCAAAGCAGAGAGATCCCTGCACAGAGGATCAGTGCCAACCAGCACTCACCAGCCTGAGAGGCTTGTCTGTTCACCTGCCAGGGCAGGTGAGGACTGGGAGCTGAGGCTCCGGTTTCGGAGGTCAGACACCAGGGAGAGGACTGAGGTTGTCTGTGTCAACACAGCCTGAAAGGAGCTAGTGCACCACAGCTAGCTGGGAGGGAGTCTGAGAAAAAGTCTGGACCTGCCAGAGAGGCAAGAGACCATTGTTTCAGGGTGCACGAGGAGAGGGGATTCAGAGCACCACCTAAACAAGCTCCAGAGATGGGCACAAGCTGCCGCTATCGGTGTGGACACCAGAGATGGACATGAGACACTAAGGCTGCTGCTGCAGCCACCAAGAAGCCTGTGTGCAAGCACAGGTCACTATCCACACCTCCCCTCCCAGGAGCCTGGTCAGCCCGCCACTGCCAGGGTCCTGTGATCCAGGGACAAATTCCCTGGGAGAACACACAGCTGTTGCAATGTCATGCCAGCCTATGCTGCCGCAGCCTCACCCTGCATTCCAATTATGACTACCGTACCCCTCCCTCCCCCTGGCCTGAATGAGCAAGAGCCCGCTAATCAGCCTCTGCTTTAACCCCATCCCGTCTGGGTGGGAACAGATGCCTGAGGGAAACCTACACACAGAGCTGGGGCCAAATCCAAAGCTCAACCCCAGGAGGTGTGCGAGCAAAGAAGAAAAAGGGAAATTTCTCCCAGCAGCCTCAGGAGCAGTGAATTAAAACCCCACAATCAACTTGATGTACCCTGCATCTGTGGAATACCTGAATAGACAACGAATCATCCCAAATGGAGGAGGTGGACTTTGGGAGCAATTGTAGACATGGGGTTTGCTGTCTGCAACTGATTTGTTTCTGATTTTATGTTTATCCTAGGTATAGTGTTTAGCCCTTGTTATCATTGGTGGATTTGTTTATTGGTTTGGTTGCCCTCTTCTTTTTTAAAATTATTTTTATTATTATATATTTTAATTTTAATAATTTTATTTATTTATTTTTCTTTCTTTTCTTCTCCCTTTTCTTCTGAGCCTTGTGGCTGGCAAGGTCATGGTGCTCTGGCTTGGTGTCAGGCCTGAGTCTCTGAGGTGGCAGAGCTGAGTTCAGCAAACTAGACCAGCAGAGACCTCCCATCCCCACGTAATATCAATCGGCAAGAGCTCTCCCAGAGATCTCCACCTCAGTGCTAAGGCCCAGCTCCACCCAACAGCCAGCAAGCTCCAGTACTGGATAGCCCAGGCCAAACAACTAGCAAGACAGGAAAACACCCTACCCATTAGCAGAGAGGCTGCCTAAAACCATACTAAGTTCAGAGACACCCCAAATCGCAGGACGAGATGTGGTCCTGCCCACCAGAAAGACAAGATCCAGCCCCACCACCAGAACACAGGCACCAGTCCCCTCCACCAGGAAGCCTACACAAGTCACTGAAACAATCTCACCCGCTGGGGGCAGACACCAAAAACAACGGGAACTACAAACCTGCAGCCTGTGAAAAGGAGACCCCAAACACAGTAAATTAAACAAAATGAGAAGACAGAGAAATATGCAGCAGATGAAGAAGCAAGGTAAAAACCCACCAGATGGACCAAATGAAGGGAAACAGGCAGTCTACCTGAAAAATAATTCACAGTAATGACAGTAAAGATGATCCCAAACCTTGGAAATAGAATGGAGAAAATACAAGAAAGTTTTAACAAGGAACTAGAAGATTTAAAGAGCAAACAAAAAACGATGAGCAACACAATAAATGAAATTTAAAATTCTCTACAAGAAATCAATAGCAGAAAACCTGAGGCAGAAGAGCTGATAAGTGACCTGGAAGATAAAAGAGATGAAATAACTGCAACAGAGCAGAATAAAGAAAAAAGAACAAGAAGAATTGAGGACACTCTCAGAGACATCTGGGATAACACTAAACACACCAACATTTGAATTAGAGGGGTCTCAGAAGAAGAAGAGGAAAGAAAAGGGACTGAGAAAATATTTGAAGAGATTATAGTTGAAAACTTCTTTAACATGGGAAAGGAAATAGTAAATCAAGTTCAGGAAGCACAGAGAGTCCCATGCACGATATATCCAAGGAGAAATACACCAAGACATATATTGATCAAACTATCAAAAATAAAGTACAAAGAAAAAATATTAAAAGCAGCAAGGGAAAAGCAAAAAATAACATACAAGGGAATCCCCATAAGGTTAACAGCTGATCTTTCAGCAGAAACTCTACAGGCCAGAAGGGAGTGGCAAGACATATTTAAAGTGTTGAAAGGGAAGAACCTACAACCAAGATTACTCTACTGAGCAAGGATCTCATTCAGATTCAAAGGATAAATTAAGACCTTTACAGACAGCAAAAGTTAAGAGAATTCAGCACCACCAAACCAGCACTACAACAAATGCTAAAGGAACTTCTCTAGGCAGGAAAAACAAGAGAAGGAAAAGACCTACAAAAACAAACCCCAAACGGTTAAGAAAATGGTAATAGGAACATACATATTGATAATTACCTTAAATGTAAATGGATTAAATGCTCCAAACAAAAGATATAGACTGGCTGAATGGGTACAAAAACAAGACCCATACATATGCTGTCTACAAGAGACCCACTTCAGACCTAGGGACTCATTCAGACTGAAAGTGAGGGGATGGAAGAAGATATTCCATGCAAATTGAAATCAAAAGAAAGTTGGAGTAACACTTCTCGTATCTGACAAAATAGGTTATAAAATAAGGACTATTACAAGAGACAAAGAAGGACACTACATAATGATCAAGGGATAAATCCAAGAAGAAGATATAACAACTGTAATTATTTATGCATCCAACATAGGACACTTCAATATATAAGGCAAATGCTAGCAGCCATAAAAGGGGAAATTGAGAGCAACACAATAATAGTATGGGACTTTAATCCCTCACTTTCACCAGTGGACACATCATCCATAATGAAAATAAATAAGGAAACACAAGCTTTAAATGGTACATTAAACAAGATGGACTTAATTGATATTTATAGGACATTCCATCCAAAAACAACAGGATATACTTTCTTCTCAAGTGCTCATGGAAAATTCCCTAGGATATCATATTGGGTCACAAATCAAGCCTCAGTCAATTTAAGAAAATTGAAGTCATATCAAGCATCTTGAAAAAGAAATAAAAGGAATCCAAATTGGAAAAGAAGAAAAACTGTCACTGTTTGCAGATGACATGATACTATACATAGAGAATCCCAAAGATGCTACCAGAAAACTACTAGAGCTAATCAATGAACTTGGTAAAGTAGCAGGATACAAAATTAATGCACAGAAATCTCTTGCATTCCTATACACGAATGATGAAAAGTCTGAAAGTGAAATTAAGGAAACACTCCCATTTACCACTGCAACAAAAAGAATAATATATCTAGGAAAAAACCTACCTAAGGGAGAAAAAAGACCTGTATGCAGAAAATTATAACAAACTGATGAAAGAAATTAAAGATGATACAAATAGATGGAGAGATATACCATGTTCTTGGATTGGAAGAATCAACATTGTGAAAATGACTCTACTACCCAAAGCAATCTACAGATTTAATGCAATCCCTATCAAACTACCAATGGCATTTTTCACAGAACTAGAGCAAAAAGTTTCACAATTTGTATGGAAACACAAAAGACCCCAAATAGCCAAAGCAATCTTAAGAACGAAAAACAGAGCTGGAGGAATCAGGCTCCCTGACTTCAGACTATACTACAAAGCTACAGTAATCAAGACAGTATGGTACTGGCACAAAAACAGAAGTATAGATCAATGGAAAAGGATAGAAAGCTCAGAGATAAACCCACACACATATGATCACCATATTTTCAATAAAGGAGGCAAAAATATACAATGGAGAAAAGACAGCCTCTTCAATAAGTGGTGCTGGGAAAACTGGACAGCTACATGTAAAAGAATGAAATTAGAACACTCCCTAACACTGTATACAAAAATAAACTCAAAATGGATTACAGTCCTAAATGTAAGGCCCGAGACTATAAAACTCTTAGAGGAAAATATAGGCAGAACACTCCATGACGTAAATCATAGCAAGATCCTTTTTGACCCACCTCCTAGAGAAATGGAAATCAAAACAAAAATAAACAAATGAGACCTAATGAAACTTAAAAGCTTTTGCACAGCAAAGAAACCATAAACAAGATGAAAAGACAACCCTAAGAATGGGAGAAAATATTTGCAAAATGAAGCAACTGACATAGGATTAATCTCCAAAGTATACAAGCAGTTAATGCCACTCAATATCAAAAAATCAACCCAATCAAAAAAATAGATGGAAGATATAAATGAACATTTCTCCAAAGAAGACATACAGATGACCAACAAACACATGAAAAGATGTTCAACATCACTAATTATTAGAGAAATGCAAATCAAAAATACAATGAGATATCACTTCACACTGCTTAGAATAGACATCATCAAAAAGTCTACAAACAATAAATGCTGGAGAGGGTGTGGAGAAAAGGGAACCCTCTTGCACTGTTGGTGGGAATGTAAATTGATATAGCCACTATGGAGAACAATATGGAGGTTCCTTAAAAAACTACAAATAGAACTGCCATATGACCCAGCAATCCCATTACTGGGCATATACCCTGAGAAAACCATAATTCAAAAAGAGTCATGTAGGGCTTCCCTGGTGGCGCAGTCATTGAGAGTTGGCCTGCCAATGCAGGGGACACGGGTTCATGCCCCAGTCCGGGAAGATCCCACATGCTGCAGAGCGGCCGGGCCCATGAGCCATAGCCGCTGAGCCTGTGCATCCGGAGCCTGTGCTCCGCAACGGGAGAGGTCACAACAGTGAGAGGCCCGTGCAAAAAAAAAAAAAAAAAGAGTCATGCACCATAATGTTCATTGCACACTATTTCCAATAGCCAGGGCATGGAAGCAACCTAAGTGTCCATCGACAGATGAAGGGATAAAGCAGATGTGACACATATATACAATGGAATATTACTCAGCCATAAAACGAAAAAAAATTGAGTTATTTGTAGTGAGGTGGATGGACCTAGAGTCTGTCATACAGAGTGAAGTAAATCAGAAAGAGGAAAACAAATACCGTATGTTAACACATATATATGGAATCTAAAAAAAAAAGAAAAATGGTTCTGACAAACATAGGGGCAGGACAGGAATAAAGACGCAGATGCAGAGAATGGACTTGAGGACACAGGGAGGGGGAAGTGTAAGCTGGGACGATGTGAGAGACTAGCATTAACATATATACAGTACCAAATGCAAAATCGATAGCTAGTGGGAAGCAGCTGCATAGCACAGGGAGATCACCTTGGTGCTTTGTGACCACCTAGAGTGGTGGGAGGGAGATGCAAGAAGGAGGGGATATGGGAATATATGTATACTTATAGCTGATTCACTTTTTTATACAGCAGGAACTAACACAACATTGTAAAGCAATGTTGTACTTTATTGTACTCCAATAAAGATCTTAAAAAATAAAAATAGCAAAGGCATTTTATTATTTATTTCCTTTAAAAATAAAGCAGACAATAAAGTCTTGCATTGTGGTGCCTGTGAAGAGGCGGGTGTCCCTGTGTTTGGTGCGGGAGACATAACTGTGCAAAATATCCATGACACTTGGGCACGCTGCAAAGCACCCATATCTGTTACCCCAGTAGTTTTCCTTCTGGAAATGTATACTAAGGAAATACTTAGCAAATGCACATGGTATACATGTAATACATTTCTTATAGCATTATTTTTAATACCAAAAAAAAGAAATGAGTCAATAGTTCAATAATTGAAATTTAAGTATATTATGATCTAAGAGACTATTATGCTATCATTTAAAAATAGTTAATGCTATGAGAAAAGAGTTAAAGGTATTTATGCTCTACAAATTTTTGGTACAATATATATATTAAATATTTCATGCAAGATTCTACTTTTGTTTAAAAGAAAATACAACTAAGCATAGAAAAAACTCTGTATATATATGTATATGTGTGTATATATATATATATATATATTTCTCAAAATGTTAATAACTGTTTTCTCTGGAGTGGTGATATGGTAGATGACTTTATTTTTCACCCTGTGCTTCTGTTTTTTTTTCATTAAATTAACATGTATTACTTTATTTTGAAAAATATTCCTTTAAAAATGAAAAATAATTGTCTTCTTGTTTTATCCATTTCTTCCATTTTTTAAACTGAAGTATTTTTTTCTCTTTTCAAGGTTGTATTTTTACTCTGCAAGTTCGCACTAAGAAGAATGGCCATTTCAGAAGCCTGGGGACGCCTGAGGGCCACCCGAATGCTGGGCGCAGCGTTGGCCAGTGTGATGCTTCTCCCTGTCACTTGATGAAATGTGGCAATGGTGGCACGTGTGTGGAGCAGGGATCGACTGTTTAGTAAGTGTGACATTATTAGGAAAGAATGTGGCAAGTTGTTTGCATTCTACCTGGTCCTCTACTCGCGCAAACTAGGAACACAAACTGACACTTATTTAAAATATTTTTATGGAGACTTGCTAGATGACTGGGGGACAGATAAAGGCAACTAGAAATGGATCAGCACAGCATTTATGATAATGAAAATGAATCACTACATCTCATTACAGGAAAAAATAGACTATCTTAAATTCATGGTGTTGAGAGTGTTGCCAGAGAGGTTCGCCATACATGGGTTTACAAGGGCTCACATTTGTGATTTGCTTTTATATTTGGGTTTGGGCTCCCTTAGAAAGGAGCCTCTCCTCTCTAGGTGGACCCCAGCAAAGCTGTACAGTTTGGTTTCTGAACTACTTTAATATAAAACAAAATGTGTCTGTTGGGTGGGAAGAAAATAAACAAAGGAATGTTGTCTTATAAATAAGTTACTTCGTTGAGCATGTCCTCGTGCATAAGTGGTATATGATGGGCTCCGGGAATACACCAAATAAAGAGGAAGGAAGCTCTCTGTCCTTCAGTTCCTTTCACTGTGGCTACTCATACATTTCTATGTCTCATACACGCGTGAGATGGATAGAAAACTGATTTGTCAAAGTTTTTCTCCCAGGACACATCAGAAGGTATGACTCACTGCTAACACTGGCTGATTGCAAAGAGTGGGGCAGTGGGGAATCAGAGGCTCCCCTGGAAGACAGGGGAGAGCACACGTAGTTTAGAAAGCCCCAAACAGTTCCCCTCCACCTCCACACTAGAAGATGATCAAAAACAAAGTGCAAAGTTCAAAGAACTGATCATCACTGTACCTTGGGCTGGAGAGAAAGCACATAGGATGCGGGGGGGAGGAGATGATCACTAGATCTTCCTGTTTCTTACCAAAAGCACTCCAGTGACTTCTCAGGACATGTAAAATAACTAAACCCTTCCTCATGAGCTATAAAGCCCTACATGATCTGGCCCCGCCCCCCTCAGACCATCTCTCTTCCTCCTCACTCACTACAGTTAACCTACTTTTATCTTTTGAACACACCAAGCTCATTTCTGTTTCTAGACCTTCATGCTATGTCTTCCAGCTGGAGGACCTTCGCCTTCAGTCTCCATCCGGCTGCCTCCTTCTTGCCATTGTCTCACCTCCTCAGAATGGGACTCCCTTAGACCAGCCCAAAACTATCCCTCCCTCCGATCATTCTCTATCACATTATCATATTTTACTTTCTCCATAATATATCATTGTCCTATTTTGTTTATTTATTGTTTGTTTATATATTGGCTATTATTTTTCCCTGAGAATGGGCCTGATCTCTCATATTACCAGTGTATCTTCATACCTAGAAGAGTGCCTAGCATGGAACAGGCATTCATTAAGTATTCGTTCAACTAATGAATCAATGAAAAAGTAGAAGGAATCTTAATTCCAAAAGTTCTAAGCAAACATACAAATGGAAGGACAAGCATGGTGACCCCATGCTCACGTTAATGAAGCCAAATTGACTAAACTGGATAGTCTACTGATTGGCTATGAGAAATGGGACAGAGGAAGTATAGAAGGATGCAAAACTTACATGAAAGGTAACAGATTTGATTTATATCAAGAATGAGATGCAGACAGTTCCTGAGCAGGAAAGAGCCATGGTAAAGACAGATGTATGCAAGTTATCTCAACATCCCTTTGCAGGATGGGTATATTGGGGAGTTACTGGGAGACAGATTTGGAAATCCAAAATAACCATAGACAAGGGAATTAAAAATTAATTTAGAAGATATTGCAGAGAAATATTCATGGTGTTTCGTGATCTACTGAATATGAGATTGTGGCAGGAGGTCTTGTAGGGAGTCAAGTTTAATTAATCCAAACCAAGTATAAATAAGCTTGCTATGCTTCGGGATGTCCAAGATACCTAATGTGCTTTGTAATATGTTAAAACTGTTAGCTGAATTTTATGGAAAATTTTTAAGAAAAACATGTATAGCTTGATCAAGTCCATGGAAGTGCTAGGGACAAGCCCTGAGGCTTGTGATGCTACCATCAGAAAACAATATTTTTTGGCATTAGCTTTACCATTATGATTTTACCTTTACTTATTTACAATTTTTACCAAAACTTTTTACTTGCTTTACAACTTATGCAGTCTATTTGTCCCATAACTAAGCTTAATTATTTATTTATTTTTAAGCTTATTTAGAGGCACAAATTTACCTCATTTTATCTAAAGAAATATGGTTATTCTTCAGGTGACTTACTAGGTGTTTTTGTTATTTTTTAATGTGATAATAAATAAACTGCTAATAATAAAGAATGTAATAATTCAGAATGGGAAGTGGCAGGAAGAAAGCACATGGAGTTGAAGGTGAAGGCAGGAGATCCATCCCAGCTCTTCATTATCCCTATGGAACAAAGGCCCTACGGGTGTCCATTTCAGAGCCACATGTGTTTATCCTGAATATATAGCACCAAGTTTAGATATGTTGTCAACCCAAGTTCACGTGCCCAATGCACATGGAGGCCAAACAAACCCAAGTTTGGAGCAGAGAAAGGTTTATTGCAAGGCCAAGCAAGGAGAACGGGCAGCTCATGCTCAAAATGCCCAAACTCTCCAATGGTTTGGAGGCAGGAAAGCTGGAGCCAGGTCCAAGAACAGCCTCCTTATATATAGACATTAGGCAGAAGGCAAAGCCATCTCCCAGTTTTGCACTAAATGAGGCCATGACACAAGGAGAAATGGCGTCTGAAACAGAAAATCTGTAACATCTGAGCAAGAAACTCTGACCATGAAAATTGTGGAGCATGCACTTTGCGGTAAGAGATAGATAGGCTTCAGGTTAATCTGTTGCAGCAGGTTTCATGCTGACCCTTTGAGATAAACTACTATTAGTATGATGAGCCCTAAACAGAGGAAAGATGAGGAGGACCACCTCAGCCTCCACATTCTTGTGGTCAAGGAGGTTTCCCAGCCTGACACACACACAGAGGGCATCTCTAGCTGTCCTCTAGTAGCCTTGGACACATTGTAATATCATTATAGTATCATTAGCATGGCAGTTTTTACCCACCTCCACCCCGTGGGTTTTCGCTTATGTGCTCATGGGAAGGATTCAAAATGGGGCCTGGTGGAAGCCCAAATAAGAAACTGCAGACAATGTGATCACAGGGGAGGGAAAGGGCAGGCACCCTCATCTAAATCTGGAAGATTAACCCCATATTAACAACCTAGGCTGTCCCTATCGTGTGTTCCTCACTCTCGAGGACATCCATGCTCTTCTTCTCCAAGTGTGTAACTTTCACTCCTGCCCTAAATAAACTGCTTCTTGGTGCACTCTCCCACACGTACTGTGCTTCTAATAAACTCTGCCTTATAACCTTGGTCTCTTTGTGGAATTCTTTCTCCAGAGAAGACAAGAACCAAGGTCCTCTCACCTGCCAAAATCAATTTTGGGGTAAGAATTTTTACAGGCAAAATTTGTGGGAGGGCTGCAGGGTGTGTGACTTTCTTCTGATTGGTTGGTGGTGAGGTAACAGGGTGGTGTCCCAGGTATCTCAGTCATTGGCTTTCTGGTTCCAACCAGTCTGGGTCCCCATGCTTGTGCTCAACCTGGAGTTACCATCCTCCACCTGGGTGGGAGCCTTAGTTCCTGTAGAAGAACTCAGAGACATGTGTCAGGTTGTTATGTATATCACCCAAGGAAGAACCAGGACCCTGCCCTATCCTGCACTGTTGCTTCTTTCTGCATTTCCTCACTCTACTAATTAGTAACTCTTTGAATCTACCCTTTGGAACTCAGGGGAGGCCAAAGAGACTGAAAGTCTTTTTCCTACAAGCAAGAAACAAGGGACATGGAAAGGTTTTGGGCCCCAGAAGGGCCCCACAGTGTCCCGCTCAGTTTAATCCCCTTTTCTTTGATACTCCTCAATCTTGAGGGGAATAGGATTGGACAAGAAAGGGAACAACATTTTGGATAGAGAGGTGAACTGCAAACTCAGCAGAGGAGCTCGATTTTAGGGGGACTCAAGTTTCAGATAGACACTTAGAACTATTTGCAAATGATTTTGATTAATAAAGAACATTTTCTTGATTTGTGATAACAAAAGTAATGCCTTACAATTGACCAGCACTTTGTGGCTAACAAAGAACTTTTTCCTTACATTATTTCCATTGCTCCTAATTAAAACTCTCTAAATTAGTCAGGGCAATTATCCTGGTCCCAATATCACTGATGGGACACTAAGCCCCAGAGATTATGAGTGAACCAAGATGAGGCCTGAGAGCCTTGTAAGTAGTTCCACAGGACCCAAAACCAAATCTTCAGTCTCTGAGTCAATATTCTCTACAGAACCTAAACAGTAAGGACCATTTTTAAGATAATGTAACAAAAGCTCTTTATCTGCTGGATGTAATCTGTTCATTTGTTCTTAATTTTTAAAAAACAATGTTAAAGATATACCTTCAAATGGCATTTTGTATTTTCTCCAAGTTGGAAGTACCTTCCCTGATAACACATACCCTGGAGATTTCATGAGTTCCTGTGTGGGTGGAAAGTTGTGTCTCACAGCCTAACAGGAGAGTCTTGATCTGAATAAAAAGTAGACTTGAGTAATAATGTACGACGGGAGTGATACCACTGACACGTTTCCTAACAAGATCCTAAAGTCTTTCTCACCAAAATTGTGACCAATGTTTGGGATCATCTTATTGATATAACAACAAAATGCTTAGTATATTAACTACATGTGAAGCATTACTGTAGAGTCAGAAACAGCTCTTGTGACTATTATATAATGACATTAAAATTATGGCTCCCTGAACTTAAAAGACGTGAATATATGGTATGTAAACTACACCTCAATAGAACTATTTAAAAATATTAATGTTTCCACTCATGGACATTTAGCTCCAGTAACAGCAGAAGTTTAAGGAGAATTTTATTCTTTTTGACAGTTTTTGTAATTCTGGTCTAATCTCAATAAGAATCTTCTTTTTAAAGGAAAAAGATGTGTTTGGGTTTTTTTTGTTTTTTTGCGGTACGCAGGCCTCTCACTGTTGTGGCCTCTCCCGTTGTGGAACACAGGCTCCGGACGCGCAGGCTCAGTGGCCATGGCTCACAGTCCTAGCTGCTCCGCGGCATGTGGGATCTTCCCGGACCGGGGCACAAACCCATGTCCCCTGCATCGGCAGGCAGACTCTCAACCACTGCACCACCAGGGAAGCCCAAAGATGTGGTTTTGTAACATACTTTTCAACAGTGTTTAAGAAGTTTTCCTCTATCCTTGACCTAGTCCCAGGCTCTTAATTTTATATGACTCTATGCTTTTTCACCCAAAGCAGAGTAATATTAAATTGAATTTCTAGGTAACATTATAGACAATTCAAAACTAAAGTTCAGCCTTTTCCTGAAAAATAACTAACGTACATAATAAAATATTTTTTAAATGCTCAAGAGGCAAGTCCTAACCCAGAGGCATAAATTTCAGTGTTTGGAATCAATTTTAAAAGCTAAATCTGAAAGGTGGTCAAAATGTCTCAACAATGCACAGCTTAATGGTATAAAACCTTTTCAAAAGAACTCAAAATGCTCCCCTGTAGTTCTATGCCTCACAGCTGGGGGTGGGAGGCATTGTTCCCGCGCCAAGTAAGGAGGGGTGGGGTCTGATGAGGCTGGACCCGGCGCTGGGCTCCAGCAGACTGAACAAAGCCCTGCTTTCCTGCTCCAAATACGTCAGCACACACAGACCCAGCTGCATTCGAATGCAATGTCTCCAATGAGAGGAGGATAATAAGGCAGTATTACATCCCAGTAAGGCCTTTGTGCTCTTGGGATGAACTCTGATGCAACAGGAAAAACATAATAAACTATTGCTGTTGTTAGTAGGTAGCCAAGGTTTGAAAAACCTTTTTTCTTTAGTTCTAACTTAGCCCTATATGTTCACATGTTTGGTACAATGTGTTCCTTTTTTTGTTGTTTGTTTGTTTGTTTGCTTTTTAATTGGGGTACAGTTGTTTTACAATATTGTGTTACTTTCTACTGTACAGCAAAGTGGAGTTCCCTGTACTATACACCAGGTTCTTATTAGTTATCTATTTTATACATATTAGTGTATATATGTCAATCCCAACCTCCCAGTTCATCCCACCCTCCACCCCCCACCCTGATACAATGTGTTCTTAAGCAGATTTTACTTCATTTAAGTTGCACTTTGCTTAACCCTAAAATCATATTTTGACAGTGACTGAGGGCAATATGCAGATGAGTTCCTTTAAGAAAAGTACAGTGTAAGAAAAGCAAATCTTAGAAAACCAAGCTAGATGTAAAACTGAGCAGCACAGACAGTAAGTACAATAGGAATTCAGAGAATGTGGATATAAAATGTGAATCATCAGAGATTTGTACTAAGTTCATAAATGAGGTATACTTACAACATAAACTGATCAGTGAACACAGAAGCTCAGTGACCCAGGGTTTCCTAATTATTGGCTCACAGATGCCTTTAAGAATCAGGTGAAAGCTAAAAATTCTTTCCCCTGAGAATGAACATACTTAGGACACAAAATTTACATAAAATTTTAGAGGTTTACAAACTCCCTAGATCCCAATCAGAGAGACCCCCAAACTCTCCAAATTAAGAATTCCTTGCTTCTGTACATTTCATCCAACAGTGCTTAGTCCTGTTTTCCAGCACTCCCCTGCTGGACTATGTGATTGTTTGCCAAGTAGTGTCCTGTTGCCTAAACTCTCCTTACTCTAATCCAGGTTGTCTCCTCCTAAAAGCCTCTTTGCTCCTATCACTTTCCCACCCAAAATGTTGTTTTTCATTGCCAAAGCAACGCAGTGTAAATCCTTTAATCTGTCATGCAGGGTGTATCATGACTGGATGTCAACCTATCTGTTCCTGCTATAATTTTTTTCCCTGCAATATACTCAGATTAATTGTATCACCCTGTCCAGCCTCTGGAGAAACACTCCCCTTACCAAGCAACCAACTGCATGTAGCTAGCTTGGTAACTCACTACCCTGCATTAGTTTTTCCTCCTTTCCCCCCACTTTGCTTTTCCCTCACTCTTGCTTACCTGCCAGAGGGTTCCTTATTTCCTTGGAATTGCTTTTAGTCTCTGTTTTCTAGGGATTCCAAGTTAAGACGGATAGTATTTCTTAACTATGAGATTAGCAAAGAGCTAAAAAAAATTGACTCATCTAGTGGTGAGGCTGTAGAGAAACAGGCACTGCAGTTTACTAGAGCAAACTCTATTTGTTAAAGCAAAAGATGTTCATCCCTAGATTGTAAAGCTGAACAGTGGAGGACTCTGCAGCTATAAAGCTTATCTGTTGCTATGGAGTGATCCTCAGGATACATTAGGTGAATAAAGGGTAAAGAAACATGTAAGAAAAGGGAATGATAGTTAGATGTAGATAAATAGATATAAGCATATACATATAGATACACATAACACACATACACATATGCCCATTATTTTTTTAAGAGAGGAAGATTACAGAAAAAAATTATAGATAGTTACTGATAGAATGAGGAAGAGAACAAGGGAAAGTTGTAGGATGAAAGCTAGGCTTTTCAAAATACAATTTGCTTTACAGTTTTACTGGGGACTAGGTAAATGTTTCACCTGGTAAATCAAAAAATGAAAAAGAGTAATTCTTAAACATTGAAAGAAAATAAGAAAATAAATGAATTTAACCATATTTCAAGTTGGTGCCATAACCAAGTATAGAGATTTAATTCAATTGATTTTTTAAACTATTTTAGCTGTACAGTGGGTTATAGTCTAAGGACAAAAAGAATCATAAAGCTATCCTAAATTGCATCCTGTGGTCTTGATATTAGTGGTAGCACTGTTATTGTTATTTTGGAACTACGGATAAAAATAGCTAGATAGCAAGATTCTAGATGGCTGGCTAGATGGACGGATATAAACAAAATTAGTAATTATGTTAATATTTACTAATTATGTTAATATCATTAGGAACAAAGATCTTCAGCATAAGAGAAAAGAGATATAGACATAAAATGAAAGAAGTAAGAATCTTTTCGTCTTTATTTTGAACTAGAAATAACATATGAATTCATGACTTAATTTTCTCTTTCTAAAAAACTTATTCCTTAGCTATGTCCACTAAAGTAACCTAGAAACAATAATAACCCAGCAGCAATGAATAGCTCTAGTGTCAAAATTGTCATCTCCAAATGCCATTTTCCACTAAAAATAAATCAGGCCTTCTTGGAGACTTGGACATTCAAATCTGGGGTAGGAAATGTATGCTATGAGCCTGGATGTCTTCTTGTGCCTGAAAGTGAGAGATATCAAAGACTACTAGGGCCGTTGAAAAAGAAGACAGGAGCCAGCTTAAGGAGACTCCCACTGACCAAAGATGGGATGACTTCAGAAATACACAGAATAATGTCTATGATGGCTTTAAACATGCCAGTGTGTAAATGTACATAGTTGTTACGATACTCCACCTACCCCCACCAAGGGAGGAAAAGAAACTTGTCTCCCTAGAGGTTGCTAGTGCACCACTCACTTATTCTGCAGTTTGATAAAGAGGAAGTGTTCAACCTTCTTTTCCTATCAAGACTGTATTGCAGGAATGGTAGCCAGCTTCCAAGCAGCCCACGG
The DNA here is from genome assembly GCF_005190385.1 of Monodon monoceros. Lineage (NCBI taxonomy): Eukaryota > Metazoa > Chordata > Mammalia > Artiodactyla > Monodontidae > Monodon > Monodon monoceros. The sequence continues at coordinate 556,373 of NW_021703771.1, read as the reverse complement.
GGATTCTTGTCCATGGTAGACACATCCTCCTGCAGTCTCCTCCCACCTGAGTAGGCTGACTTGTGCAAATAATAGGATATTCTGGAAATGACAGTTTATGACTTCTGCCTTCCTTAAGTTATTAAATTTAAGGGTTAAATGATCCTATCCACTGAACAGTTTTAACAATAGTCACACTGTATTTCATCTAGTCCCTGGGGCAGTGGGATAGAGGATGAGTTTTCAGGTGACAAAGCCTGAAAACACAGTGACTTATTATGAGTCATTATAATAAATGTTTATTATTGCTTTAAGCCATTAAGCTCTGAGGTAATTTATTGTGCAGCAATAGATAACACTAAATAATATTAACTAGCCAGACAGTGGATGAGGAGTAATTTTTAATAGATCTGATCTAATAGTGCAGGATAAATAATAGAAATGAGAAACACCATTTTGTAACCACCAAGGAAATAATGGCTGCTTGAACTACTCAGTGAAAGGTTGATAGAAAACTATACATGGTTGTATCAAGCTGACGCCACTTGAACCAACTGATCAGTCATAACATAATTAAATGTAGAACAAGCATTGTGTGCCTCTAATGTGATGTATTTAGAACTACACAGCCCCACCCATAAAGCAGCCCAAATGTGAATCTAATAAAGCCTCTATATCTATAAGTTTATGAGAAATATGGGCAATAGAGGAAAACAAGCTAACTGACATTATAAGGATATAAAGAGCCAAATCCAGAATGGAAAATTCTACTGGACAAGTCACACAAAAATAGCATGTGTGGGAAGAAATGCAGAGGGAGAATTTTTATCTCAGTAACAAGCCTTAAGACACATAGTGTGTGGGCTTCCCTGGTGGTGCAGTGGTTGAGAATCTGCCTGCTAATGCAGGGGACACGGGTTCGAGCCCTGGTCTGGGAGGATCCCACATGCCGCGGAGCAACTAGCCCCGTGAGCCACAACTACTGAGCCTGGGCGTCTGGAGCCTGTGTCCCGCAACAAGAGAGGCCGCGATAGTGAGAGGCCCGCGCACCGCGATGAAGTGTGGCCCCCACTTGCCACAACTAGAGAAAGCCCTCGCACAGAAACGAAGAGCCAACATAGCAAAAATAAATAAATAAATTACTAAACTCCTACCCCCAACATCTTCTTTAAAAAAAAAAAGAAATATTGTGCAGGTGCATTTGTGGAACTTATTTGGGTGCTGATGAATTGTCAAAAAAATACTTTTTCAAGACAATCATAATTAGCTGAACACAAAAATTAGATGACAGGAATTAGTGTTAATTTTGTTGGGTCTGATAATACTATTGTGGTTTTCTTTTTTAAAGTTTCTTATCTGTTAGTGATACATACTATAGTATTTACAGATAAAGTAAGACTTGCTTCAAAAGATTTTGGCAAGGGCTTCTCTGGTGGCGCAGTGGTTGAGAGTCCACCTGCCGATGCAGGGGACATGGGTTCGTGCCCCGGTCCGGGAAGATCCCACATGCCACGGAGCGGCTGGGCCCGTGAGCCATGGCCGCTGTGCTCCACGACAGGAGAGGCCACAACAGTGAGAGGCCCGCGTACCAAAAAAAAAAAAGATTTTGGCAAAAAAAGTGGTGGAGAAAGAAACAATGAAACTAAAGAGCTGAGAATTGATAACTTGAAGTGGGCAACGGGTTCAAGGAGGTTCATTGATACTATCTTTTTTTCTACTTTTGTATACATTTGAATTAAAAGACAATAGTACACATAATTCACATTTTGTCTAATTTGTAAAATTCATAAGGTATAAAATAAAAAAAAATTCATGATCACACCAGTTGTAGATAACTACCTTTAAAATTGGGGGATGTTTTATTCCAATCTTTCTCCATCTTCAGTTCTTAGCTGCCGAAACAAAGTAAATCCATTATTTGGTGCCACCTATGGAAAACGTATTTGAAGGATGTAAATTATAAATTAAATTCCTACTTTCTGTTCCTTTATTATTGAAGTAGCTAGAAAATAAGAGTCAAAAGTAAGAATTCAGTGTAGATTTTATCAAGCCTCCCTATTACTGTGGTTTAAGGGGAATAATTTTTCTCTCTTGGTTTTTGTGTAACTCAGATGTCATTAACTTTCTATAAGATCCTTGAGATCTGCATAAACTATGACAATCCAAAGACCTTTCCAAGATTAATGCAGATTCCAGGAGAAAGGTGAATGTTCTCAAAGCCATCTCTGGTTCCATGGTCCTGCTTCCACCCACACAGCCTCTACTCCGGACCATGTATTGCCTAAAAGTGACAATCAACCTCTTTGACTTCTACTAAGTTAACAAGGCCACTCACACTTTGAGATGGATCAGACTGTTTATGTTGGTGCAGGGGGACAGGATGCATGCAGATATAGGAGGGAAATGTTTATATCCACCTAAACAACTCTCCCCTGTGTTTTGGTCATCCCACCATAGCAGTGAATACATGGTCATTCCACCCCATCTCTTTGTCTTCTTGTCATTGCTTCATGTTGCTCCAAATGACTCTCTAGGTTAGAACAAACCAAATTTCCCTCCTGGCCTTGGCCAGAGCAATTTAGCTATTTTCTTTTTATAGTACAGGTTTATGCTCACATTAATGCAACTAGGGTCCACCATCTACTCCAAGCAGCTCACCTAGAGAGTTTCCCAAAGACAATTCTCTCTTTAAGAGGAGTTGAGTCCAACTGTTAACACAATACGTTTGAGCACTTACACCTGGAGAACAGAACCATTAGGATTGAGGCCCACAGATGGCTGCCAGTACTTTTATTAGTGTGTAAAGAGTAATTGCATCTCATCCTTCTTACTCCATGAGGTATCATCAAAGAGTTTGGTGAATGATCTCCCCAGCAAGGAACGGAAGGCCATAGGGTAACGTCAGCAGGTAGAGTGATGGTCACCACCCTTCCCTGTAAGTATGTTGAGTCTTTACATGACCACATTCCAGTGTACAGGGAGCCCCATTTGTTTAACACTTGTTTGTATATTTTTCAAAGGCTTAAATTTTGAGCATGTCATTTTGATATCCAATAAATTTTAGCAGATAAAATGATATCCATCATATCACACGTACTTTATTCTCCCAACTTATTATTCAGATGAAAATAAGTTATATAGGAAAGCAAAGTGACATTAATGAAGCCATCCAACACAACAAATGGTCTAAGGAGGAGGAGATCCAGCTAAGTTTCTCTTTTCCTTTAAATCATGGAGAAATATGTTATATGTGCAGAAGTGGAATCCTTCAGGCCATATGCTCCTGCATTGCTAAGCAACATGCTTTTATTCCATTATTCATATGGCTTTATTATCACACCACATAGATTTCATTTTAAGTGCTGTATCTGTGATTTTCCGTATGCATAGAGAACTCACAAATCTGTAGCCATAAATTTCTTACAGATCTCGCTCAAGGTGAATTTTCTCCAAGAACTTTTTCTTTCTGCTCTCATCTCATAATGAGAATTCTAAAACTCTGCCCTCATTAGGCTCAATATGTATAAAAGACTCTCTTATCCAAAGCAACCAGAATCTGTATGATGGGTAAACTGAAAAAGTAGAGTAACCAGGGGTTATACTTTTTTAAGTCTCTTTCTCAACCACACACTGAGGACTAATAATTACATTTATCTCATTGAATAAATATGAGAATGAAATGAGTTACTACATATAAAGTACTTAAAATGGTGCCTGGCACAAAGGTGAGGCCCAAATAAACTTCGAACAGTATATTTTACATGTATCACATATATATTATATAAATGCATTGTTATAAATAAATTATCATAAAGTCCTTAGGGGCAATACTATGTTTTCTGTTTTGTATTCACCCTGGTATAAAATAGAGTGGGGCACGGCACTCATTCTGTGGTGAAAAATTAGTAAGCAAGCAAATGATGTTTAAATGATACTAAAACAAAAAATATTAAACCTTCTATCATCTCATTTCCAATTAATTTTTATACATCAATGTTTATCCTAAACTTCAGAAGTCTTAGAATGGTCTAATTACAAGAAAGTTAAATTCTTCATGTTGAATATGACTAACATTTTCTTCTGCATTGTCACCTCTCCATGTTTAGAGGTAGAAGAACCTGCAAATTGTTCTTTATGTATTAAGAATTGAGGATAGAAAACATTTGGGGATTGGACCTGAGATAAGAAAACAGTTCCATGTATAATATCAATGATTCCTCAGGGTTTTTTTTAATATTCTTAGCTACTATCTAGTGGATGCTTTAGCCCTTTGACTGCTATTCTGCTTAACTCACAAATCTGTCTTACATTCTCAATATTCAACAAGTTCAAGAGCCAGTTCATTAGGTACTTAAAGGGAGAAAAAAGGCCTGTTATCACCTGCTCTCACCTCCAACTCAGTATAACTAAAAGTAGATTTTTATATTTTCCTACTAAGCTATATTCTTCTCCGAATGTCCCTATTCCCAATAATGGCACCATATTCTTTCAGTCATTTAATCCTGAAACCCCAAAGACTTCCATGAGATTAAGAGACAAAGGGTGGCAGTTGTGGTGGATGCCCTCTCCCATCACCAGCCATGTAATTTGCTTACTGATCTGATCCTCAAGTCTCTGCCCCATAATATGAGGCTGAGGACAGGAGTCCCCTAGGAGGGCTGTCAGGAGGACTGAATGAGCCAACATACTTGACGTGCTTAGCAGGGTGCCTGGCACAGGTGAGCTCCGGAAACGTTTTCTGTTGCTAGAATCTTTCGTCTAGGTACCAACGCACCTACCAAGTGCTTCTCACACCCCCGTCAACCTTTCCATCCTCAGAGCCATTTCCCTGCCCAGGCGACTCTGCATCCAGCTATCTCCCTAAACCAGTCATGACTCAGTCATTCACTTATTTATTCCCAGGATGTTCAATGAAAAATTCCAATATGCCAGGAACTGCTTTAGGTCCTGGGCCTGCAACAGAGAGCAAAGAGCCCTGACCTCTACTCCCATGGAATTACTGATCTAGTGTAAGGTCAGCACACCATGGCCTACAGGCCAAATCTTGTCCAGCACCCATTTTTGTGAATAAAATTGGGATACGGCCACGTCCATTCATTTGTGGATTGTCTGCAGCGGCTTTCAACAGTTGGAAGAACTGAGTTATGGTTACAGAGTCTGACGGCCCACAAAGCAAACTGTACAGTGTCAAAGCTCAGTAAGATCCCACCAAGAGTAAACCTACATCACTAGAGCATTTATGGGGTCATCCTATACATACCAGGCCAATATTCTTCAATATAGCTCATCATTCATGTCACTCCCTGCACATCTCTGTGTCACTTGAACCCTCTCAGCCCGCTATCCACAGTTTCCTTCTCCAGCCTACTCTTCTCCTGCCCCTTCCCCTCAATGCTCTCATTCTTGTTGGCAAATCTCACTTCAGCAGCCTTCCCTGAACTCATTAAGGTTGCTTAGGTGTCCTTCCAGTGGGCTCCAAGAGTATTCATTTTATCAGTTGTCACATTGTATTAAAATTGTCTGCTTACTAATGTGATCCCCTCTCAAACAGCAAGTCCATGAGGTCAAGAATGGGGGCTTGTGTGTTGTGGAAGGCTCATTGCTCAGCACAGTGTCAGACACATAGCATGTAAAAAATGATAACAGGAAATATTCTTTAATGAATGAACATCTACCTCTCTTTGTTATTTTCTGCTTTTCCCACTATGTGGATGCCTCACACACATACCTCTCCAAAACCAATCTTCCTCAGGGAAGAGTAGTAAACCTGTGATTAAAGGAACAGATGTTAATGAATTAATTTCAAGGTTTAGAAAAGATTGTTTTCAAGTAAGTTTATAGCATCCGTATTATATTATAGCTAACGTGATTTAAGATCTACTTAATAGTAAAATAAATATTTTACCATTGCCATGTCTGTCTCTAAGGCAGTGAGACTAATTTTGTTCTTAATTTTCTTTTTTCAAGTAAATAAAAATGAACCACTAGATGGTACAATCATCAATTTCAAAGGTAATGACATTAGAGAGGTTTCTTTTATGAAATTGGTAAGACAATCTACTTTCATATAAAAGACCTTTACATATTTTACGCTATTTGTGATCTTCAAACAATAATCAAAACCATTATGTAATTCTATAAGAGGTTAATTCTGTATTTTGTTTTTCTCCATTTTGGAGAACCTCATACAACTTTTTCAAATTTTTTTGCACAACTATTAACTCAAATGCAATAAGCATGTAAATTTTCTTTCATCATGGCCCATCTAAACACATTATTTAATGAAATGGCAACATCCCTCAGAGACTTCTGTTTATTTTTTACCTTTTTATGTATGTGCCTTATGCCTCCACCTCTAAGTTCCAAACTGTTGAGAATTTTTGTTTTAAATTCCTCCTAAAACCAAAGTCTAACAGTGTGTTGGTGCTGTGTTGTTAATTATGTTCTCTTCCCACGAGCTCTTCCCCATGCTGGTCTCAGGGTCCCAGGAGCACCTCTCTGTGCCGTTCACTTGGTCCCTCAGTGTAGGTGGCCCAGCAGTGCTTTCCCTGAGCATTGCCCTCACCTGACACACCTGCCATCCGTATGACCTGGCAGAGTGCTATGCGCATAGTAGATACTAAATAGATATGTATGTATGTGTATATATAGAGAGAGAGAAATAAATTTTGGTGAAACAAATTTGATTAGACTGCCAAATAATAAAGGAAAATATAGGAATTTGTAATGAATGTTTTCTTTTTTCTTTAATTTATTTTATTGATGTATACTTGATTTACAATATTGTTTTAGTTTCTGGTGTACAGCAAAGTGATGCAGTTATATACATATATGTATAGATTCTTTTTCATATTCTTTTCCATTATGGTTTATTACAGGATACTGAATATATTTCCCTGTGCTATACAGTAGGATCTTGTTGTTTATCCATTCTATGTATACCAGTTTGCATCTTTGAATCCCAAACTCCCAATCCATCCTTTCCCCACACCCGCTACCCCTTGACAACTACAAGTCTGTTCTCTATGCCTGTGAGTCTGTTTCTGTTTTGTAGATAAGTTCATTTATGACATATTTTAGATTCCACATATAAATATTATATGATATTTTTCTTTCTCTTTCTGACTTACTTCAGTTAGTAAGATAATCTCTAGGTCTATCCGTGTTGCTGCAAATGGCATTATTTCACTCTTTTTTATGGCTGAGCGATATTCCATTGTGTATATATACCATTTCTTCTTTATCCATTCATCTGTTGGTGGACATTTAGGTTGTTTCCCTGTCTTGGCTATTGTAAATAGCGCTGCTATGAACATAGGGGTGCATATATCTTTTCAAATTATAGTTTCATCTGGGTATATGCCCAAGAGTGGGATTGCTGGACCACATGATAGATCTATTTTTTGTTTTTTGAGGAACCTCCATACTCTTTTCTATAGTTGTACCAATTTACGTTCCCACCAACAGTATAGGAGGGTTCCCTTTTCTCCACACCCTCTCCAGCACTTATTGTTTGTGGACTTTTTAATGATGGCCATTCTGACTGGTGTGAGGTGATACCACACTGTAGTTTTGATTTGCATTTCTCTGATAATTAGTGGTGTTGAGCATCTTTTCATGTGCCTATTGGCCATCTGTATGTCTTCTTTGGAGAAAAGTCTATTAAGGTCTTTTGCCCAAAATGAATATGTTCTTGATAAATATGTGAAAATTCGTGAAATTTATTTATAAATAAATAAAAATTAGGCAGACACTAAAACATTTTTATTTTAATAAAATGAAATAAAATAATGATTATTGGGTCAGTAAAAAACAATAAGCCTGTAAAAGTGTTCCATATTTTCAATTACATACAAACCTGTTATTTCAGGGGCATCCTCATAAGCTTATGATAGTAATGTAAATTGATAAAATTATTATGGAGGGCAGGTTGGAATATGTATCCAAAGCCTAGAAGTCATGATAATATTTGAATTTATCTTGAGAAAATTATCATAGATATGCAGAAAGATTTAGTTACAAGAGTTTTATCACAGTGTTGTTTGTAGAAAGTGAAAACTTAAAAACATAATATCTGAACTAATATCTCACAAGTGACTGTGAGAATAAAGTATATTTCATCAATTCAATGAAATAATATTAAACCATTAAATATGAAGTTGTAGAAGTTAATAAATATAGAAAGATGTTTCTAAATATTATGTTTTATTTCTTTTTGAAAAAGTTTATTGATGGGGAGTTCTGTTTGTGAAAGTATGGGAGATTATATATACTGAATGATATTTCCAAATGAAAATATTCAAATCTGAATAAAATATAAAATGTATATTTTCAGAACACTGTTACCTGAAGTAAAAACAATATGAAATGAAAGCAGGAGTCTAGAAAACAGGTGTCAACGTTGACTTTTGCTGCGAGTTCCTGTCAAAACCTTGGGGCTGTGTGAATTTACCTTTGAGGGCTGCACAGGTTACAGTGGACCAGCCCTAAAAGCGAAGGACTGCCACAAGTGGGGAATTTTAAGGAGACTGCTCACAGGCCCGGGGCCCCTAAGAGGTATACCCTCAATGTAAAAAAAAAAAAGAAAGAAAGAAAAAGAAAGCCCATTTTACAACAAGAAGAAAGCAAGAAAATTTGCCTACCTTGAACTTGGGACTAGTTGATGGGAAAATATGTGAAAGAGCAAAGGGCTAAGGATAGCCAAAACAACCCTGAACAAGGGTAGCAGAATTTGCCATCCTAGGTATCAAGACCTATTATAAAGTGGGAGAAATTAAGACACAAGATCAGACCAACAGACTAACGGAACAGGATGGAGAGGCACAGGACCTTGCATAAATGGACAGGGCTCATTAGTGAAAAAGGATGAACAAGTCAATAAAGAGTGTTAGGACTATTGGTTATCCATGTGGAAAACTGTAATTGAATCTTTACCCCATATCAAACACACAAAAAATAATTTCAGAAGTATTAAGACTTAAATGTAAAAGGAAAAATCTATGGTTCATCTGTTGATGGGCACTTGGGTTGCTTCCTCCATACCTTGGCTGTTGTAAATGGTGCTGCTATAAACATTGGGGTGCATGTATCTTTTCAAATTAGTCTTTTTGTTTTTTCCAGATATATATACTCAGCAGTGGAATTGCTGGATCATATAATAGTTCTATTTTTAGTTTTTGGAAGAAACTCCATACTGTTTTCTATAGGGGCTGCACTATTTACATTCTCACCAACAGTGCACAAGGGCTCCCTTTTCTCCACATCCTTGCCGACACTTGTTATTTGTTGTCTTCTTGCTAATAGCTATTCTGACAGGTGTGACGTGATAACTCATTGTGGTTTTAATTTGTATTTCTCTAATAATTAATGATGTTGAGCATATTTTCATGTGCCTGTTAGCCATTTGTATGCCTTCTTTAGAAAAATGTCTATTTAGGTCTTCTGCCATTTCTTTGTTTCGTTTTGTTTTTGTTTTTTTTTGTTTTTTTGCGGTACGTGGGCCTCTCACTGCTGCGGCCTCTCCCGTTGCGGAGCACAGGCTCTGGACGTGCAGGCTCAGTGACCATGGCTCACGGGCCCAGCCGCTCCATGGCATGTGGGATCCTCCTGGACAAGGGCACGAACCCATGTCCCCTGCATCAGCAGGCGGACTCTCAACCACTGCTCCACAAGGGAAGCCCCGTCTTCTGCCATTTTTTGATTGGGTTGGGTTTTTATTGATATTGAGTTGTATGAGCTATTTATATATTTTGGGTATTAACCCCTTATTGGTAATAACATTTGCAAATATTTTGTCCTATTCTATAGGTTGTCTTTTCATTTTTGTCTATTGTTTCCTTTGCTATGCAAAAGCTTTTCGCTTAATTAGGTCCCATTTGTTTACTTTTGCTCTAATTTCTTTTACCTTAGGAGATATAGCCAAAGAAAAGATTGCTATGATTTATGTCAGAGTGTTATGCTTACATTCTCTTCTATGAGTTTTATGGTTTCAGGTCTTACATTTAGGTCTTTGATCCATTTTAAGTTTATTTTTTTATATGGTCTGAGGAAATGTTCTAATTTCATTCTTTTACATGTACCTGTCCAGTTTTCCCAGCATCACTTGTTGGAGAGACTGTCTTTTCTCCATTATGTATTCTCGCCTTGTTTGTCATAGATTAATTGACCACAGGTGCATGGGTTTATTTCTGGGCTCTCTATTCTCTTCCATGGAGCTATGTGTCTGTTTTTGTGCCAGCACCATGCTGTTTTGATTACTGTAGCTTTGTAGTATAGTCTGAAGTCTGGGAGATGATACCTCCAGCTTTGTTCTTTTTTCTCAAGATTGCTTTGGCAACTTGGAGTCTTTTGTTTTTCCATATGAATTTTAGGAATATTTGCTTTAGTTCTGTGAAATATGTCATGATTATTTTGATACACTAAAAATGAACTATCAGAAAGAGAAAGTAAGAATACAATCCCATTTAAAATTGCATCAAAATGAATAAAATACCTAGGAATAAACTTAACCAAGGAAGTGAAAGACCCATACTCTGAAAACTCTGAAATTCAAGAATGAGCCTCCGTCTTTAAGCTTCCCCCTCTGTACCTTCCACTTGATTAAGACCTTTGGGAATATCACAAGGTAGATACATCAGCTCCAGTGCAAAAGAAGAGAAATTTGAGGGGTGAAACAGCCCCATGTCCAGTAAAACACTGAAAAAGGAAATTGAAGGTGATACAAAGAAATGGAAAGATATCCATGCTCTTGGATTAGAAGAATTAATATTGTTAAAATGGCCATACCACCCAAAGCAACTTACAAATTTAATGCAATCCCTATCAAAATACCCATGCCATATTTTATAGAGTCATCCTTTTCTTGGTCCTGAATTAAAACATGGGGAGGTCCATTGAACTTTCTGTTTCTCTTGACTAATAAACTCTTTAATTTAAAAATACACTCTCAATCATTAATTCAAATGGTCCACATCAAAATACTAATAACACTTTACTCTTCAAGGCTATTACCCTAAACCCAGCCAGGGCTCATCACATGAATGAAAGGTCTCAGGAGGAGGTGTGATCTCCTGCTGCTGTCTTTCCCTGGGCCAGTGGTTTCTGACTCTGCACCCACACCATCCTCGAATGGCCCCCTTGACTCACACTGTTTACCTGATGGTTTAGTGTCCTCTGTGCCAGGCAGGGATTTCAAGCTAACCGTTTCCCTCATGTGCCCTAACGGTATTGTTGCCAGAGTTAGGGAGAAAAGTACAGGGCACCCAGATAAATCTGAATTCCAGACAAAAAACAAGTAATTTTTCTGTTTATCTCAAATATTGCTTAGCTGAAATTCAAATAATTGAATGGAACATACTTATACTAAAAAATTATTTATTGTTTATCTGACATTTACATTTAAGTAGGTGCCCTGCATTTTATCTGTCAACTCTACCTTTGCTGAGTCCATCAGAGACTCCCCTACCAGGCTCCTCCCAATATCATTCTCTAAACCAAGACAAAGTCTCTCTTCAGAATGGGTACTGCCCTTTACCCCTCAGATTCTGCTCCAGCCATAAACTGACTGCCTCTTACTGCCACGGTTCCTTCAGATACCAGGATACTCTCTGGGCAAGGTCTCTTTTATATGTCCCCAAGCTGATCCTAACTCAGAGTGCCACAGCCCCCCGCCTGGTTCACTACCATTGGCCTCACCACTGGCAGGGTTTGAGGCTCCTTCTGCAGCCCCTGGAGCTGGGCTTGTGCATCCCCCAGTATCAGGGAACATATAGAAGCTGGACTTCTTTTTTCTAGGCTTAGGTTAGGAGGCCACTCCATCCACAGCTTTCCCCCTGGGTGGTGGGGTAGGTTGAGGAGAGGGAGTTATAACGCTGTTTTGTCCAAAGAAATGATTCTCATCAAATTTTCTTTCAATTTCCACGGGCTGAACCTTTTAAAATCCTTAATATGGAGTCCAGTAATCCCATAACAAGTCATTAGTTCTTTCCTTTGACAATGTGAATCTTGGTAGTTTAAATCACAATTGGCTTTCATATACAACATCTTTTCTGTCTTGGAGCCTCAGGCAAAACTGCCAAGTTAACATCAGGAGGCTACATGAGTGTATACCCAACAGGTGCTCAAATCATGCTGCCTTCTTTCTTATCCTACAGCTGTAACTGTCCTAGTGGATGGAAAGGAGCCTTTTGCACGGAGACAGTTTCCACCTGCGACCCTGAGCATGACCCTCCACACCACTGCAGCAAAGGAGCAACTTGTGTCTCGTTGCCTCATGGATACACCTGTCACTGTCCACTAGGAACCACTGGAGTCTACTGTGAGCAAGGTGAGGCTCAACTCATGCTGTCCACAGATTTAAGTGAGTCAGTTTCCTTTTGGGAAAGTGAAATGAAATCTGTGTAATAATGAAAGAGCCCGCTCTCTTCTTCCCCCCTGTATATTTGACATTATATTTCACAAATAGGATAGTACTAAAATTTAGTACTACAAAAATACAGCTTTATGTTTAGAATTGCTTTAATTTACTAACTCAAATGCCCCTGTCTGTTTAGTCTAGACGTTCTGGATCTCTTGTGCTAAATGCAATCTAATTAAGTGAATTTAGATTCATAATTCAGCTTCTCCCTCTGTACCTTCCATTTGACTAAGGCCTTTGGGAATATCACAAGGGAGATACATCAGCTCCAGTGCAAAAGAAGAGAAATTTGAGGGGTGAAATGGCCCAATGTCCGGTGGAGCAATAAGGAGCCCTCAGTTTTCTAGGTCTCCTCAGCCTATATACCTCCCCTTATGACTGATGATACCCTTACCACTGGGCACCATGCAACGGCCTTGAGGGAGCCCGCCGTCTCCTGAGTGCCCCCCACATGGGCTGCAGCTGGTGTAAGTGTGCTTCTAGGCCTGCCCACTCCCCCGTTTAGTACCCACCTTGCCTCAGACCTTCTGGATTCCCTCCACATCACACACCCTGCAGGGTGGGAGGGCGTGGATGGAGCATGGCAGTCCTATTCTCTCCTTCCCAAGTAGAGCTGGACCAAAGTCATTCCTCCACTGTCCTCCTTGCAGCCAATAGCACAAACTCATCTTCATGGACTGGAGAAGGAATGTGGCTCTGTACTGCGCGTCATCCCCAAGCAAGAAGCCCGTGTGGCACTGCACGATTTACCTCCTCATGTAACTTCCCTGACAGCCTCTCTTTATAGGCAAGGTTGGTGGGAGGCTTAGTGGAATGCAGCCACCTTTAAATCTCCCCCATCACACCTGCATCCTCTGCTAAAGCTCTGAGAACCCCTAGGGCAAGAGCAAAAATGCCCACAGACACAAGGACGAAGTAGGGCACTGGAAAAGGTGGCTTTGGGGAAAATCAGGAAAGCACGGGCTGCTCAATGCCTCAAGTTATGCATCCTACATAAATCAACACTTATGCTTCACTTTGTCTTATCTGGTGTAGTTCTAAATATCACAGCAAAATGGGTGTGAAAGAAGACCTCCATAACGCCATGCTCAGAGTCCTAAAAATTCAGTGTGACAGACACAGTTGTGCTGCTGTGAGGCTAATGGGATGGCCTGGCTGCAGCTGGCCAATGTGTCAGTAAGGCTCCAGCCACGGATCCACACAGTCCTGCTTCAGTTCGCCCCTATCCCCCTACCTCCCCATTCCCACTCCCACCCCCCCATCTCGGGGCTGGCTGGGAGTCCAGGACAGTGTGGCATGGAATTCAGGAAACTTGCAGTTGAAGAATCTGGAAAATTGAGCCAGAAAAACATGAGGACATGGGGATCCCTCTGCCGGCTCCTGGAATCCAGAGACTGGATCATCCACTATTTCTCTATCTCACCTCACACCCCACCCAGAAGAGAAAGCCTTAGCCTCTGCACCCATGTTTAGCAGCAGGGGCTGGGGTAGAAGAAGTACGGGAGCCCATCACCAATTGTGTTATATACACCTTGGGATAATTTGGGGGCTTTATTGTAATATCACATCATACATGTTGTAATTTAATCTTCCTCTGATCATTTTATCAAATACATTAATGCAAACATTTTTAATCCTATATTCTCTGAGATTCTGTGTGTGCTTAACTTTCCTCGAAAAGTCAAAGGTGTTGATAAATGGAAGACATTTGAGGGTCAGAATACTAATGATTTAGCGAAAGAAACGTTTAATTGTGTCAGAAGTTGTGGCTATGAGATAATGTCTGGCTATGGGAATCTGTCTCTTTC